>NC_133426.1:74185000-74486250 GCF_049350105.2 Macaca mulatta | reverse complement strand
AAAATAATATGCATTCATACTATCTTTTTTATTCACCTAGTTACATTTATTAGTGCTTTTTATTTGTGTGTGTGTGTGTGTGTGTGTGTGTGTGTATTTGAATTACCATTTGCTCTCAGCCTGAAGAATTTGCTTGACTACTGGTCTGCTAGCAATAAATTATCACTACTTGTTTACCTGGGAATGTCATTATTTAGACTGCATTTTTGAAGTTGTTTTTCTGAACGTAGGGTTTTTGGCTGACAATTTTCCCCCCTTTGGCTCTTTGAATATGTTACCCCAATCCCTCTGGCTTCAATTATTTCTGCTGAGAAGTCAGTTGTTAATCTTACTGAGTTTCCCTACACATCCAGAAAGCTCAACAAACTCCAAGTAAGATAAACAAAAAGATTATCCACAAACAGACACATCATAGTAATAACACTGAAAGCCAAAGACAAGGATAAAATCTGGAGAGCAGCATGAGAATAATTTGTCTTATAGTCAGGTATGCGTTTGCATATTGTGCTATTTTTTTCTGTGTTATTATAACAGAATATCACAGACTGAGTAATTTATGTTTAAAAAAGAGAAATTTATTTCCCACATTTCTGGAGGCTGAGAGGTCCAACTTCATGGTACCAGTATCTTTCAAGGACCTTCTTTATGCATCATCCCATTATGGAAGGCAGAAAGGAGAGACAGCATGTGCATGAGAAAGAGAAAGAGAGCCAAACTCATTCTTTTGATCAGAAATCCACTCCCATGATAACTATCACACTCCTATGATAACAGCATTAATCCATTCATGAGGGCAGAACTCTCATGACCTCCTCACGCCTTCAAGGTCTCATCTCTCAATATCGTTGAAGATTGAGTTTCTAACACATGGACTTTAGGGAACACATTCAAACCATATAGCTCATATGGATATCCAGTTGTCATATTGTGTACAAGGGATCCTCAGCTAAACTCATCAAATTTATTCTTATATTTAGGTTTTATATTTTTCAATTTTAAATTTTCCTTGTGCTTCTTTTTTATCTATTTCAAACATCTGAAGAAATTCTTCTTTTAAAATCTATTTTTTAATTTACTTTTCCCTCTCCTTTGTTGAGCATTGCTATGAAGAAATACCTGGCACTGGAATTTATAAATAAAATAGGTTTATATTGGCTCACAGATTTTTTTTAATTTTTAATTTTTGTGGGTACATGGTAGGTTTAAATATTTATGGGGCCCAGGAGATGTTTCAATACAGGCATGCAATGCATAAAAATCACATCGTGGAGAATGGGATATCCATCCTCTCAAGCATTTACTCTTTATGTTAAAAAATCAAATTATACACTTTTAGTTTTCTAAAATGTATAATTAAGTTATTATCAATTATAGTCACACTGTTGTACTATCAAATAATAGGTCTTACTCATTTTTTTTAAAAATTTTGTTGTACCCACTAACTGTTCCACCTACCCTATTCCCCCACTACTCTGCCTAGTCTCTAATAACCATCCTTCTACTCCCTATAGCCATGAGTTCAATTGGTTTAACTTTTAGGTCCCACAAATATGTGAGAATGTGCCATGTTTGTCTTTCTGTGCCCGGTTTATTTCACTTAACATAATGATCTCCAGTTCCATCCATATTGTTGCAAACGACTGGATCTCATTCTTTTCTATGGTTGAATAGTATTCTATTGTGTATATGTACCATGTTTTTTTAATTCGTTCATCTGTTGATGGACACGTAAATTGCTTCCAATTCTTGGTTATTGTGAAGAGAGCTGCAGCAAACATGAAAGTGCAGATATCTCTTCAATATACTGATTTCCATTCTTTTTGATATATACTCAGCAGTGAGAATGCTGAACCATATAGTAGCTCAATTTCAAGATTTCTGAGGAAGTTCCAAACTGTTCATAGTGGTTGTATTAATTTACATTCCCATCAAAAGTGTATGAAGGTTTCCTTTTCTCCACATCCTTGACAACCTTTGTTATTGCCTGTCTTTTGGATATAAGCCATTTTAACTGGGGTGAGATGATACCTTATTGTAGTTTTGATTTTCATTTCTCTGATGATCAGCAATGTTGATGCTTTTTCATATGCTTGTTTGCCATGCCCATGTCTACTTTTGAGAAATGTCTATTAAAATCTTTTGCCCATTTTTTTTAATTGGAACACTAGATTTTTTGCTAAAGAGTTGTTTTTGCTCCTTCTATATTCTAGTTATTAATCCCTTGTCAGATGGGTAGTTTGCAGATATTTTCTCCCATTTTGGGGGTTGTCTCTTCCCTTTGTTGATAGTATCTTTTGCTAGGCTAAAGTTTTTTACTTGATGTAATTTCATTTGTCCATTTTTGCTTTGTTTGCCCGTGCTTGTTGGGAATTGCTCAAGAAATTTTTGCCAGGAGCAATGGCATGGAGAGTTTCCCCAAAGTTTTCTTGTAGTAGTTTCATAGTTTGAAGTCCTAGATTTAAATCTTTTATTCATTTTGATTTTATTTTGGTATATGGCCAGAGATAGGGGTCTAGTTTTATTCTTCTGTATATGGATGTCCACTTTTCCTAACACCGTTTATTGAAGAGACTGTCTTTTCCCCAGTGTATGTTCTTGGCACCTTTGTTAAAAATGAGTTCACTGTAAAAGTGTGGATTTGTTTCTGCATTCTCTATTCTGTTCCATTGGTCTATGTGTCTGTTTCTGTGCCAGTACCATTCTGCTTTGATTACTATAGCTCTGTAGTATAATTTGAAGTCAGGAAATGTAATTCCTCAAGTTTTGGTCTTCTTACTCAGGATAGCTTTGGCTATTCTGTGACTTTTGTGGTTCCATACAAATTTTAGGATTGTTTATTCTATTCCTCTGAAGCATGTT
Organism: Macaca mulatta; assembly: GCF_049350105.2. Taxonomy (NCBI): domain Eukaryota; kingdom Metazoa; phylum Chordata; class Mammalia; order Primates; family Cercopithecidae; genus Macaca; species Macaca mulatta. The sequence continues at coordinate 74,483,391 of NC_133426.1, read as the reverse complement.
ATTGGTATTTTAACACGAATTTCATTGAATCTGTTGATTGCTTTGGGTAGTATGGACATTTTAACAATATTAATTCTTGTAATTCAGAAACATGAAATATCTTTTCATATTTTGGTGTCCTCTTAAATCTTTTCATCAGTGTTTTAAAATTTTTATTGTGGAGATCTTTCTCTTTTTGGGTTAATTCCTGTTTTTTCATTTTGTGTATGGCTATTGTGAATGGGATTACTTTTTTGATTGCTTTTTCAGATTATTTACTGTTGTCATATAAAAGTTGTTACATTTGTTACATAGTTATACATATGCCATGGTGGTTTGCTGCACCCGTCAACCCATCATCTACATTAGGTATTTCTCTGGTTGCTATCCCTCCCCTAGCCCCGCACCCCCTGACAGGCCCCAGTGTGTAATGTTCCCCTCCCTGGGTCCATGTGTTCTCATTGCTCAACTCCCACTTATGAGTGAGAACGTGTGGTGTTTGGTTTTCTGGTCCTGTGGTAGTTTGCTGAGAATGATGGTTTCCAGCTTCATCCTTGTCCACACAAAGAACATTAACTCGTCCTTTTTTATGGCTGCATAGTATTCCATGGTGTATATGTGCCACATTTTCTTTATCCAGTCTATCATTGATGGACATTTGTGTTGATTTCAAGTCTTTCCTATTGTGAATAGTGCTGCAATAAACACACGTGTGCATGTGTCTTTACAGTAGAATAATTTATAATCCTTTGCATATATACCCAGTAATGAGATTGTTGGATCAAATGGTATTTCTGGTGCTAGATCCTTCAACCATTGTCTAAATAGTTTTTTAATGGTGTTTTTAGATTTTTCCAAATTTGAGATAATGTCATCTACTAACAAGGATAACTTGACTTCTTCCTTTCTAATTTGGAAGTCGTATATTTCTTTCTCTTGTCTGATTCCTCTAGCCAGGACTTTCAGTACTATGATGAATGACAGTGGTGAAAGTGGGCATCCTTGTCATGTTCCAGATCTTAGAAAAAAGACTTTCCATTTTTCCCCATTCATCATGATACTAGTTATGAATCTGTCATATAGGGCCTTTATTATGTTGAGGCATGTTCCCTCTATCCACAGGTTTTGAGGGTTTTTATCACAAAGAAATACTCAATTTTATCAAATGCTTTTCAGCAACAATTGAAAGGATCATATGGATTTTGTCCTTTATTCTATCAATATGATGTATCACAATGATTCAACATATGTTGAACCATCCTTACATTCCATCCTTACATTCCAAGAGACAAATCTCACTTGGTCAAAATGAATGATTTTTCTAATGTATAGTTGAATTCTGTTTGCTAGTATTTCGTTGAGAATTTTCATATCAACATTCATCAGAGATATTGTTGGTCTGTGGATTTTTTTTTATATGCCTTTGTCTGGTTTTGATATCAGTGTAATACTGGTCTCAGAGAATGAGTTTGAAAGTATTCCCTCTTCCTCCATTTTTGGAATAGTTTGAGTGAAATTGCTATTAGTTCTTTATATGTTTGGTAGAATTTGACAGAGACTTTATTATGGCTTAAATCTTGTTACTTGTTATGGGACTGTTTAGGTTTTGGATTTCTTCCTGGTTCAGTCTTGTTAGGTTGTATGTGTCTATGAGTTTGTTCATTTTTTCTACGTTTTCCAATTTATTGACATATAGTTGCTCATAGTAGCCACTAGCTGCTAATGTTCATTTGAATTTGTGCAGCATTAAGTGTAATATCTCCTTTTTCATTTCTGATCCTATTTATTCCAATTTTCTTTCTGATATTTTAGTCAGGCTAACGTTTTGTCAATTTTATTTAACTTTTCAAAAACATTTTTGTTTCATTGACCTTTTGTATTTTTAAATTTCAATTTCATTTATTTCTGCTCTGATCTTTATTACTTCTTTTTCTTTTACTAATTTTGAGTCTGGATTGCTCTTGCTTCTCTAGTTTTTTTTTTTTAATTTTTTTTATTTCCATAGACTATTGGGCACCAGGTGGTGTTTGGTTACATGAGTAAGTTCTTTAGTGGTGATTTGTGAGATTTTGGTGTACCCATTACCTGAGCAATATACAATATACACCGCACACAGTGTGTAGTCTTTTATCTGTCACCCTTTTCCCATCCTTTTCCCCTGAGTCCCCAAAGTTCATCGTGTCTTTTTTTTTTTTTGAGATGGAGTGTTTCTCTTTTGCCCAGGCTGGAGTGCAGTGGCACAATCTCGGCTCACTGCAAGCTCTGCCTCCCAGGTTCAAGTGATTCTTCTTCCTCAGTCTCTCGAGTAGCTGGGACCACAGGCACATTACACCATGCCTGGCTAATTTTTGTAATTTTTTGTAGAGGCTGTGTTTCACTATATGGGCCAGGCTGATGTCGAACTCCTGACCTTGTGAACAACCTGCTTTGGCCCCCCCCCAAAGTGCTAGGATTAAAGGCCTGAGCCACTATGCCAGGCCTCATTGTGTCATTCTTTTTTTTTTTTTTTAAATTTATTTATTATTATTATACTTTAAGTTGTAGGGTACATGTGCATAACGTGCAGGTTTGTTACATATGTATACTTGTGCCATGTTGGTGAGCTGCACCCATCAACTTGTCATTCACATCAGGTATAACTCCCAATGCAATCCCTCCCCGCTCCCCCCTCCCCATGATAGGCCCCGGTGTGTGATGTTCCCCTTCCTGAGTCCAAGTGATCTCATTGTTCAGTTCCCACCTATGAGTGAGAACATGCGGTGTTTGGTTTTCTGTTCTTGTGATAGTTTGCTAAGAATGATGGTTTCCAGCTGCATCCATGTCCCTACAAAGGACACAAACTCATCCTTTTTGATGGCTGCATAGTATTCCATGGTGTATATGTGCCACATTTTCTTAATCCAATCTGTCACTGATGGACATTTGGGTTGATTCCAAGTCTTTGCTATTGTGAATAGTGCTGCAATAAACATACGTGTGCATGTGTCTTTATAGCAGCATGATTTATAATCCTTTGGGTATATACCCAGTAATGGGATGGCTGGGTCATATGGTACATCTAGTTCTAGATCCTTGAGGAATCGCCATACTGTTTTCCATAATGGTTGAACTAGTTTACAATCCCACCAACAGTGTAAAAGTGTTCCTATTTCTCCACATCCTCTCCAGCACCTGTTGTTTCCTGACATTTTAATGATTGCCATTCTAACTGGTGTGAGATGGTATCTCATTGTGGTTTTGATTTGCATTTCTCTGATGGCCAGTGATGATGAGCATTTTTTCATGTGTCTGTTGGCTGTATGAATGTCTTCTTTTGAGAAGTGTCTGTTCATATCCTTTGCCCACTTTTTGATGGGGTTGTTTGTTTTTTTCTTGTAAATTTGTTTGAGTTCTTTGTAGGTTCTGGATATTAGCCCTTTGTCAGATGAGTAGATTGCAAAAATTTTCTCCCATTCTGTAGGTCGCCTGTTCACTCAGATGGTAGTTTCTTTTGCTGTGCAGAAGCTCTTTAGTTTAATGAGATCCCATTTGTCAATTTTGGCTTTTGCTGCCGTTGCTTTTGGTGTTTTAGACATGAAGTCTTTGTCCATGCCTATGTCCTGAATGGTACTACCTAGGTTTTCCTCTAGGATTTTTATGGTATTAGGTCTAACATTTAAGTCTCTAATCCATCTTGAATTAATTTTCGTATAAGGAGTAAGGAAAGGATCCAGTTTCAGCTTTCTACTTATGGCTAGCCAATTTTCCCAGCACCATTTATTAAATAGGGAATCCTTCCCCATTTCTTGTTTCTCTCAGGTTTGTCAAAGATCAGATGGCTGTAGATGTGTGGTATTATTTCTGAGGACTCTGTTCTGTTCCATTGGTCTATATCTCTGTTTTGGTACCAGTACCATGCTGTTTTGGTTACTGTAGCCTTGTAGTATAGTTTGAAATCAGGTAGCGTGATGCCTCCAGCTTTGTTCTTTTGACTTAGGATTGTCTTGGAGATGCGGGCTCTTTTTTGGTTCCATATGAACTTTAAAGCAGTTTTTTCCAATTCTGTGAAGAAACTCATTGGTAGCTTGATGGGGATGGCATTGAATTTCTAAATTACCTTGGGCAGTATGGCCATTTTCACGATATTGATTCTTCTTATCCATGAGCATGGTATGTTCTTCCATTTGTTTGTGTCCTCTTTTATTTCACTGAGCAGTCATTTGTAGTTCTCCTTGAAGAGGTCCTTTACATCCCTTGTAATTTGGATTCCTAGGTATTTTATTCTCTTTGAAGCAATTGTGAATGGAAGTTCATTCCTGATTTGGCTCTCTGTTTGTCTGTTACTGGTGTATAAGAATGCTTGTGATTTTTGCACATTAATTTTGTATCCTGAGACTTTGCTGAAGTTGCTGTATTCAGGAGACCCATCTCACACACAGAGACATACATAGGCTCAAAATAAAGGGATGCAGGAAGATTTACCAAGCAAATGGAGAACAAAAAAAAGCAGGGGTTGCAATACTAGTCTCTGATAAAACAGACTTTAAACCATCAAAGATCAAAAGAGACAAAGAAGGCCATTACATAATGGTAAAGGGATCAATTCAACAGGAAGAGCTAACTATCCTAAATATATATGCACCCAATACAGGAGCACCCAGATTCATAAAGCAAGTCCTTAGAGACTTACAAAGAGACTTAGACTCCCATACAATAATAATGGGAGACTTCAACACTCCACTGTCAACATTGTGTCATTCTTAAGCCTTTCATCCTCATAGGTTAACTCCCACTTATGAGTGAGAACATATGATGTTTGATTTTCCATTCCTGAGTTAGTTTACTTAAAATAATAGTCTCCAATTTCATCTAGATCACTGTCAATGCCATTAACTCATTTTTATTTATGGCTGAGTAGTATTCCATTGTGTGTGTGTGTATATATGTATACATATATATACAAAACATAATATATAATATATTATGTAATATATATTACATACATAATATGTATGTAATACATATTATATTTTTATATATATGCAAAATATATGTAATATATACACAAGATATTGTGTAATTTATATATTATGATTTCTTATATATATTAATTTCATATATATATTACAGTTTCATATATGTGTGTGTGTATATATACATACATATATATATATATGTATGTGTGTGTATATATATATATTACAGTTTCTTTATCCACTTATTGGTTGATGGGCATTTGGGTTGGTTCCACATTTTTGCAATTTTGAATTGTGTTGCTATAAACATATGTGTGCAAGTATATTTTTTGTATGATGACTTCTTTTCTTCTGGGTAGATACCCAGTAGTGGGATTGCTGGATCAACTGGTAGTTCTACTTTTAGTTTGTAACGAATCGCCTCACTGTTTTCCATAGTGACTGTACTAGTTTACATCCCCACTAGCAGTGTAGAAGTGTTCCCTGATCACCATATCCATGCCAACATCTACTGTTTTTTGATTTTTTGATTATGGCCATTCTTGCAGGGGTAAGGTTGTATTGCATTTTGGTTTTGATTTGTATTTCCCTGATCATTAGTGTTGTTGAGCATTTTTTCATATGTTTGTTGGCCATTTGTATATCCTCTTTTGAGAATTGTCTATTCATGTCCTTAGCCCACTTTTTGATGGTATTGTCCATCTTTTTCTTACTGATTTAAGTTCATTGTAGATTCTGGATATTAGTCCTTTGTCAGATGTATAAATTGTGAAGATTTTCTCCCACTCTGTGGGTTGTCTGTTTTCTCTGCTGACTGTTCTTTTTGCTGTGCAAAAGTTATTTAGTTTAATTAAGTTCCCGCTATTTATCTTTGTTTTTATTGCACTTGCGTTTGGGTTCTTGGTCATGAAATTCTTGCCTAAGCCAATATCTAGAAGGGTTTTTCAATGTTATCTTCTAGAATTTCTACAGTTTCAGGTCTTAGATTTTAAGACCTTGATCCATCTTGAATTTAAAAAGGTGTCCTTTCCCCATTTTATGTTTTTGTTTGCTTTGTCAAAGATCAGTTGGCTGTAAGTATTTGGGTTTATTCCTGGGTTCTCTATTCTGTTCCATTGATCTATGTGCCTATTTTTATACCAGTACCATGCTGTTTCGGTGAGTAAGGCCTTATAAATAGTTTGAAATCAATTGGTGTGAGGCCTCCAGATTTGTTCTTTTTGTTTAGTCTTGCATTGGCTCTGTGGGCTCTTCTTTGGTTCCATGTGAATATTATAATTGTTTCTACTAATTCTGTGAAGAATGATGGTGGTATTTTAATGGGGATTGCATTGAATTTGTAGATTGCTTTTGGTGGTATGGCTACTCTCACAATATTGATTCTACCCATCCATGAGCATGGGCTGTGTTTCCATTTGTTTGTGTCATCTATGATTTCTTTCAGCAGTGTTTTGTAGTTTTCTTTTTAGAGGTCTTTCACCTCCTTGATTGGGTATATTCCTAAGTTTTTTTTGTTTTTGTTTTTGTTTTTTCCAGCTATTTTAAAAGGAGTTGAGATTTTTATTTGATTCTCAGCTTGGTGCTGTTGGTGTATGGAAGAGCTACTGATTTGTGTACATTAACTTTGTATCCGGAAACTTTGCTGAATTCTTTTATCAGTTCTAGGAGCTTTCTGGAGGAGTCTTTAGTGTTTTCTAGGTAAACAATCATTTCATCAGCAAACAGTGACAGTTTGACTTCCTCTTTACCGATTTGGATGCCCTTCACTATTTTTCTCTTGTCTCATTGCTCTGAGGAGGACTTCCAGTACTATGTTGCAGAGAAGTGGTGAGAGTAGGCATCCTTGTCTTGTTTCAATTCTCACAGGGAATGCTTTCAACTTTCCCCCATTCAGTATTATCTTGGCTGTGTGTTTTTCTTAGATGGCTTTTATTGCATTGAGATATGTCCCATGTATGTCAATTTTGCTGAGAGTTTTAATCATAAAGTAATACTGAACTTTGTCAAATGCTTTGAGATACATCATTAGATTGTTTATTTGCAGTTTTTCTTGTTTTTTGATGTAAATACTCATAGCTATAAAGTTACCTCTTAGTATTGCTTTTGCTGTATATTGTAGGTTTTGGTATGTTGTGTTTCCATTATCATTTTTTGCAAAAATTTTTTCGATTTCTTTCTTAATTTGTTCATTGAACCCCTAGACATTCAGGAACATATTGTTTAATTTTTATGTATTTATTATAGTTTTCAAATTCCTCTTATTATTGATTTCTAGTTTTATTCCGTTATGGTCAGAGAAGATGTTTGATATTATTTACATTTTTTGAATGTTTTATGTCTTGTTTTGTGACTTAACATATGGTCTATCCTTTAGAATGATCCATATGCTGAGGCAAAGAATGTGTATTCTGTAGCCATTGTATGAAATATTCTGTGAATATGTGTTAGATCCATTTGGTCTATAGTGCAGATTAAATCTCATCTCTCTTTGTTGATTTTCTGTCTTGATATCTGTCAAATGCTGAGAGTGCAGTGTTGAAGTCTCCAGCTACTATTGTATTGAGGCCTGTCTCTTTAGCTCTAATAATATTTCCTTATTATATCTGGGTGCTCCAGTGTTGGATGCATATATATTTAAAATTGTTATACTTTCTTGCTGAATTGACCCCTTTATCATTGTATAGTGTCCTTGTTTGTCTCTTCTTAGAGTTTTTGTTTAAAAATCTGTTTTGTCTGATACACGTATAATGTCTCTTGCTTTTTTGGGTTTCCATTGACATGGATTTTTCCATCCATTAATTTTTAGTCTATGGGTGTCTTTATAGGCAAAGTGTGTTTCTTGAAAGCAACAAATTGGTGCATCTTTTTTTTCATCTATTCAACCAGTCTATGTGGAGTTTAGTTCATTTACATTCAATGCTATTGTCGGTAAGTAAGGAGTTACTCCTGCCATTTTGTTATTTGTTTTCTGGCTGTTTTGTGTTTTTCATTTCTTTCTTTCTTTGCTTCCTGTCTTTCTTTACTGAAGATAATTTTCTCTCATGATAGAAGTTAATTTCTTACTTTTCAGTTTTTGTGTCACCATTGTATTTTTTTTTTTTTTGCTTGAGGTTACCATGAGGCTTGGAAATACTATTTTATAACCTATTATTTTAAAATAACAACAACTTAACACTGTTTGCCTAAACAAACAAACAAACAAATAAGCAAGCAAAAGAAAAACTAGTAAAAAAATCTACATCTTAGCACCATCATCTTGCTTTTTACTTGTAGGTTCTATTTATATCTAACTGTACTATGTCTTGAAAAGTTGCAGTTGTTATTTTTGAGTGAGTGGTTTATTGTTTAGTCTTTCTGCTTACAATAAGATAGTTTACACACCACATTTACAGTGTTATAATATTCTGTGTTTTTCTATACTTACTATTACTTACCAGTGAGTTTTGTACCTTCAGGTGATTTCTTACTGCTCATTAATGTCCTTTGCTTTGTGGTTGAAGTACTCCCTTTAGCATTTCTTGTAGGGCAGTCTGATATTGGTGAAATCCCTTAGTTTTTGTTTGGCTTGGAAAGTCTTTATTTCTCCTTCATGTTTGAAGGATATTTTCACCAGACATACTATTCTAGGGTGAAAGTTTTCTTCCTTCAGTACTTTGAATATGTCATGCTGCTCTCTTCTGGCCTGTAAGGTTTCCATGGAAAAGTCTTCTGCCAGAAATATTGGAGTTTTATTGTATGTTATTTGTTTCTTTTGTCCTGCTACTTTTAGTATCCTTTCTTTATCCTTGATCTTTGGAAGTTTTATTATTAAATGCCTTGAGGTAGTCTTCTTTGGGTCAAATCTGCTTGGTTTTCTATATCTGTCTTGTACTTGAATATTGATTTTTTTTCTAGGTTTGAGAAGTTCTCTGTTATTATCCCTTTAAATAAACGTTTTAGCCCTATCTCTTTCTCTACCTCCTCTGTAAGGCCAACAACTCTTAGATTTGCCCTTTTGAGGATATTTTCTAGATGCTGTCAGTGTGCCTCATTGTTTGGTATTCTTTTTTGTCTCTTGTCTCCTCTGACTGTGTATTTTCAAATAGCTCTGTCTTCAGTCTCACTAATTTTTTCTTCTGCTTAATCCATTTTGCTATTAAGAGACTGTGATGCATTTTTCAGTATGCCTATTTGATTTTTCTGCTCCAGAGTTTCTGCTTGATTCTTTTAAATTATTTCAATCTTTTTGTTAAATTTATCACATAGAACTCTAAATTTCTTCTCTGTGTTATGTTGAATTTCTTGGAATTTCCTCAAAACAGCTATTTTGAATTCTATCTGAAAGGTCAGATATCTCTGTTTCCCAGGATTCTTTCATAGTGCCTTACTCAGTTCGCTTGGTGAAGCTATGTGTTCCTGGATGGTGTTGCTGCTAGCAGATATTCTTCAGTGTCTGGGAATTGAAGAGTTAGGTATTTACTGTTGTTTTCACTGTCGGGTTTGTTTATACTCATCCTACTTGCGAAAGCTTTCCAGATATTCAAAATGACTTGGGTGTTGTAATCTGAACTGTATCTGCTTTAGAAGCACCCTCAGCCCAGTAACACAGTGATTCTTGCAGACTCTTAGAGGTACTCTCTTGATTGTCTTGCACAGGATTCAGGAGAAGTCTCTGGATTACCAGGTTGAGACTCTTATTCTCTTCCCTTGCTTTCTCCCAGTTGGCATCTCTCTCCTTGTTCTGAGCCACCTAAACCTGTGTATGGAGTGACACAAGGACACCTGTGGCCACCACCACTAAGACTGTACTGGTTCAGACCTGAAGCCAGCACAGCACCAAGTCTTGCCCAAGGTCTGCTGTAAATACTCCCTGGTTACCACCTATGTTTGCTCAAGGTCCTGGGGCTCTACAACCGGCAGGTTCCAAGGCTCCAAGGCTAGCCAGGCCTGTGTCCTTTGCTTTAGAGTGGTGAGTTCCCCAAGTTCTTAGGTGGGTCCATTGGTGACGTCTGCAAGCCAGGAACTAGATTCAAAAATTTTGGAAGTATATCTGGTGTTCTATTGTACTATGGCTGAGCTGACACTAAACCACTAGATGCGGTCCTTCCTACTCTTTTCTCCCTTTCTGAAGGCAGAACCACCACCACAAGCCAATAAGGAATAATTCCAAGGGCTCTTCAGTCAGCTTGTGGTGAATGATGCCTTGCCTGGGACTCCCATTTCAGGATGACAGGTTCCCCTCTGGCCCAGCATAGGTCCAGAAATACCATATAAGAGCCAAATTCTGGAATCAGGGATCCCAAGAGCCCTCTTGGTGCCCTACCACCCTGTGGCTGAGCTGGTACCTGAGGTGCAAGAGAAAGTCTCTTTTACTTTTTCCTCTGCTGTTTGCAAGCAGAAAGAGTCTTATCCCATAGTCAGCACAGACATGAGTGTGCTGAGTCTCGCCTGAAGCCGGCAAGCCTCAGGCTCTCACCCAAAGCCCTTGATGTAGTACCTGGATATGGCTGCTTGTTATTCAGGGCCCAAGAGCTCTTCAGTTTGCAGGTGATGAATGCTACCAGAACTGATTCTTTCCCTTTAAGGCAGTGGTTTCCCTTCTGTCCCAGGGTGTGTCTAGTATTGTTGTCTAGGAACTAGGGCTTGGAACAGGGGCTCAAGGACTGTGACTGGTGCCCCATCCTGCTGTGGCTCAGCTGGCATCCAAAAGGTAAGGCAAAGTCCTCCCCACTCTACCCTCTCCTCTCCTCAGGCAGAAGGAAGGGTCTCCTTTAGAGCTGCAAGCTATGCAGCCTGGAGTTAGTGAAGGGTGATGCCAGCACTGTCTTAGCCCCAGCTTGTCTCTCAATAGGTTGTGTGCCCCTCATTCCACTGCCTCTGGGCCCAGTTTCACACTAGGACTTACTTAGGGGTTGCAGTCCTTATGGCCTAGACTGCCTTTTGTGTTTATTTGGAGGCCCAGAGCTCATTAGCCCACAGTGTGATGCTTGTGAAAGTCAATATTGGACTATCGGAATCCGCAATTTTTCTCTGGCCAGGGCTGACTTAAATGCTTCCTTTGTGGGCAGGCATCAGCTGGGTTTGGCCTGGTTTTCCTTTCTGTTCTAACAGAACAGCACTGAATTCAATGCCTCACAATTACTGCACTCTCCCTTCCTCAGCACACTGAAATGCTTTGCACCATTCTGTCACTGTTAGGGGGTGGAGTGCTCTCCTGATTTTTGGTTCTGATGAAGGTGTTTTTTTTGTTGTTGTTGTTGTTGTGTGTGTGCGTGTGTGTGTGTGTAGATCATTGTTAAATTGGTGTCCTTACAGGGTAGAGGGTGACAAGAGGTGAAGTCTTATGTTATGTCATCTTGCTCTGCCTCTCCATCACTCACAGTTTTGAAAGCTGTACAGGAAGCTGGCATGTCTCATGGTGAGAGTGGGAACAAGAGAGAGAGGAGGGAGGTGACACAATTTTAAAACAACAGATCTTGTGTGAACTCATTAGCGCTCGTTACTCTGGGTAGGGCACCAAGCCTTTTATGAGCGATCCACCACCATGACCCAAACACCTTCCACCAGACCCCACCTCCAACACTGTGTATCACATTTCAACATGATCTGGAGGGGACAAATATCCAAACCATATCACGTCTAGAAGAAACTCCCTGCTATGAAAATCCTGGATTCCCATTCTTCTGTGCATGTCCAGAATGGGCATGTATCCCAAGATAAAAGTGGATAACAAATTTGGGATAAAACAAATTTATCTCGAGATAAAAGCAGATAACAAATTCTGCTTACCTCTTCAAAGTAATTTTTCCTCTGTAGTAGTAGCACCTATAGTTTTGGTTGCCTCAGCAGTTCTCTGTTGTTTTCAAACAGATGATTTTGTTCTAACTACCTTTTCTAGTCGTTCTTTATAGAAGCACTAGATAATATGATCTGCTGTGTGCTACTATGAATATGACCTAGTATCTGCTCCATTTTCCTTTTTTCTATACATTTTCTTTACTACTAGCTTTTACTTTCTCATATTCTGTACTCTCTCCTAACTAGATTACTTGGCCTGCCATAGCCCTTTGTCTACACAATGACCTTTCATCCTTAGGTCCTGCTGCTGACTGCTTTCTTCTCTTAATAAGGTTTGGGTGTTTGTCCCCTCCAAATCTCATGTTGAAATGTGACTCCCAATGTTGAAAGTGGGGTCTGGTGGGAGGTCTTTTAGACATGGGGTGGATTCCTCATAAATGACTTGGTGCCCTCCTTGGAGTAATGAGTGGTAATGAGTTCACACAAGATCTGGTTGTTTAAAAGATTATGACACCTCTCTCCTGTCTCTCTTGCTTACTCCCTCTCTTGTCATGTGATACACCAGTTTTGCCTTCATCTTCTACTGTGATTGTAAGCTTCATGAAGCCCTCGCCAGAAGCAGATTCTGGCACTATGCAGGCTGCAAAACTGCGAGTGATGGAGAGGCAGAGCAAAATGGCAGTTTTCAGCAGGAACTTCTCAACTCAAATTCCTATGAGAGAACTTGATTGTGTTAGATTATCTTATAATTCTAGATTACATCATTAATGACTTGCCACCAGTTAGACTATGTATGGTTTGTCTTCTCTTAGCTAAGTGTTTACTTTTGTCCTATTATTTGTGGCTGAAGTAGGAGGGGGCACATCATGTAGTTCAAAACATGGCTGCCTAATGATGCCCCTCATTAAGGCTGAAATCTAGTCAACAAACTTGGGAGGGGATGGAGTCTGACTCACTCATTCATTCAATAAATATGTACTAAGTACCCACTATGTTTCATTTGCTGGGAAACAGTGGTGAATAAAGCAGACCGAAATTCCTACTCTTATGGAGTTTACATTCTAGTAGGAGAATGAGAACAGTAACAATTATTGATTACATACTATGTGCTTTATACCATTCTAAGCATTAACACATATTAATTCATTTAAATCTCACATGGGATAATTGCTAGTATTATCATCGTAATCATCATCCCTGTTTAGGAGTTGAGAAAACTAGTAAGCAATAGGATTAGGATTCATTCCCAGGTATACTGGATGCAAATGCTATGCTTTAACAATAGGGCTTCACTGATTGAATCACAAACTATGGTATCCTGTGTTCTGAAGTTTTACAACTCCTCTGTTTGATGGAGAGGTAAATTAACATGTATTCATTCAGTCATTCATCATTTGCCAAATCATTTATAAGCCCCATTTTATTCAGTCCTTACAGCAACTCTGTAAAGAATATACCGTAATTCCAATTTTATACACCCAGAAATGAAGGTTTAGAGAGGTAAAGGATCTGACTCAAGTTTATATACCTACTAAGTAACAAAGCTTAGATTTGAGGCAAAGTCCCATTATTCAAATATTTTCACTAAATGTTGCTGCCTTCTATAGCTGAGTAGAGAGATGTTGTCTGAGAGAAGTTGGCAATTAAAGTTGTCTTTCTGGGTTGAATTGTAGCATGGAAAAAGGCTCAGGAATTGGCTGAGGTATCAGCAGGAGAAATGGGAAAGGACCACATACTTACTACTCCAATAGGAATAAGAATAGGGTGTGTTGTGGAGTGGTTTTGTCCCATGAATATGCGTAAATATGTTAAACTGTGGTTTCTGGCCAAAGACATGAGTGTCTTTTGGTCTGTTGCTCTGTGATCCACATGTAGGCAGGGAGGACACAATGTATTTTGAATCAGATTGACTGCCTTCAGCCACCACTTCCTTGTTCAAATTCCCAGTCTCTTTCTTGTCACAAGCCCTAAGGACTTAACTTGCTTTTCTCTTTCTCAAACTTCCCCTACCACTCTGTCTCTCAAGACACCACTCTCCCAGAGTTGGGCGTGAGATGATCCTCCTCTTTATTTGTTGTTTTCTTCAAGAGAAACTTTTTGTCCCTGTAGGGTTTTACTGTTATTCATTGTATGTGTGTGTGGGTGGGGGAGGGCGGGGGAGGGCGGCGGAGTTGTTTGGAAACGAGTCAAAATGAGAGAACACTGTAGGACAAAGAAATAAGGGACACTGTAAGGAAACCAGAAAGGAATTATGCAAAGAGGGCCAAAGGAATCTAATTGTCTTGTGTATCTAATTGTACCTGGGTCCTTGTTTCACACTCTCTGACTCCTATTGTAATGCTTCTGGTAACCTCTTTGAATTCTAGAAGTTCTCCTTATATTTCTAAGGGCAAATTCACCAACCACCTCCCATCACCCCATCTTCCAAAATTTAGATTAATGCCAACAATTTCTTCCTTGAAAGGAGGGATGAGGAGAAACCTAGCATCTAATAAGAACATATTACAGGCTAAATCACTGGAATCTTGGAGGTAACTAAGTTTTAAAGAGGGTGAGTAATTACCCTTGCTTCTTGTCCTATAGCTATTAAGTGATATAGTCAGGATTTTAATCAGGTCTGTCTTACTCTAAAGTTTCTATAATCTTCTCAGTGTGCCACAGGGGTCTCTCACATGCTGAAGTCCCAGCATCTAGACCTAAAAATACATACAGGCCAGAAGAACAATTGTCAAGTAGATGGTTGATATGGTCACCCTGGATAATTTCCTTGTATTTTGTGTGAGATAGGAGCATCTTTGGCTGATCTTATTGGGAAAGTTAGGGGAGAACTCTGGTTCCTAGATGTAATTCAGGGTTATTGTCTTCAGAGTTCAGCATTCACAAACTGATTGCGGGAAGAGGTGGAGGAGAATAATGAGCCAGGGTCTGTTTGAGACCAGGCTCCTGGGGCTGGATGAGAGTTGCCATTACTGGACCCAGTGTGTATATTAAATAGAGTTGCTGTCAAGTCAATGGTTAGCATGAGGGGAAGGAAAGCTTATAGTGCATAACAACACAGTTCAACTTTGTTTTTCTATTGAATTCACATCTTACAGATGAGTAAATTGAGGCTCATAGAGGTTAAGTCACTAGCCCACAAGGACATGGCTAGTTAGTTGCAGAGCAAGAATGTGAACTCAGCTCAGTCTGACCATAAGGCTATATAGTATTCTAGGGAATGTGAGGTTAGCATGATTTGGGAGTCAAGTTAATTACGTAGATTGCTGATCACTTTATATGTGGCCAAGCCCCAGGCATAATTTATAAATTAAACCTTGCAGCCCAATTTATCTGAAAATGAAAAGGAGCTAGCCTGGCAGAAGATGTGGTTTCTTTGGTTGTAGAAATTGATTACCAGTGGTGGAGAGGGCCAGAGCAGGTACTGAAGTTATCAGAACATGAAACCAATTCAGAAACAGTGGAGAGGAGAGAGTATTAAGTGCTGAGTGACTTCTTAGAAGCAAATTGGGCTGGAAGTTTGCTTTATGACCTTGTAGGGGTATATGATGGATGGGTAGGATGACCCAGCTTAAAGAACCTGAGGTAGAATAAACACATCTCTCTACTACTGCACCACAATTGCACTATCCCTCTGGAGGATCAAGATAGGGGTGTCCCTGAATTTACCTATTGGAAAGTCTTAACATTTTTCTGGGTGTTGTTGATTTGGGAGGGGACAGCTTTCCATGATCACTCTCCTACATATATCAATTGAACTGGATATTGGTGCTGCCCATGGATGCTTGCAGAAGTACAGAAGTTCTTCCACAATGTGGTCCAGTATTCCTTATTATGTTTATGGGGTTGGGCATGGTGCTATGGAGTAAATAACAAGGTCTTGGTTGGCCAGGAAAAAGAGGAAGTGATGGAAGATGGCTGGATCTATGTCATCAGTTAGATATTTGGATCTGAGATACTATAGGCTTCAGTACATCTGCTGACTTTACACAACCATAAATAGTGAGTTTCCAGTTGCTTGGAAGAAGAAATTCTAGTTAGAGAAAAACAGTTAACTACCCCTGGCAAATTCTGCAGTGGAAAACGTTCAAAGAATGAAATCATGTGACATGGTAGACTGACTGGGTGAACCTTAACTTGGATAGTCCAGGAAGGACTCTGAGGAAGTGACATTTAAGCTGAGACCTAAATGATGAAAAGAAATCAGTCATAGGACATTAGGGTATAAGACCATTTATTGACAGAGGGAACTGCTCAGGGAAAGCCCTAAGATGGGAATAAACTTAGTGTGTTTGAGGAACAGCAAAGAGAGAGCAGGAAGAGGGGGCAGATTATTTAAGATCTTGTAGGTTATTTTCTCTGAATTTAAAAGGAAGTAATTAGAGGTATTGAGCCAATGAATATCATGATCTGATTTGCATTTTAAAAAGAATACTCTGTAAAAAAATTAAAAAATAATAAAAAGACTACTCTGGCTATTGTGTGCAGAGTAGATGGTAAGGAGACTGAGTGAAGCAGGGTGACAAGTCTGGAGGCTATTGCAACAGTCTAGGTGGCAGATATTGTAGCAGCTCAGCCAGAGGTCATAGCTGTGAATGTGGCGTGATGTGCACAGATTCAGAATATATTTTAAAGATCCAGTTGACAGAACTTACTGATGGATATATGGTAGTGAAGGAAAAAGAGAAATCAAGAATGACTCTAAGGCTTTGGGCATTAAAGCAACTCGGCAGTATTATGTTTCACATTGAGTTTGGACTTCTCTCTAAAGACAATGGGAGATTTTGAGAATGTTTAGGAAGGGAAGTGACATGGTTAGATTTTTTGTTATATAAAGATTACTGAACTAGGTGAAGAACAGATTGGAGAAGTGAGAGACAAGATGCCAAGAACTCTTGTTTGGCATTTGGAATAGGCAATTGGAAGGGTCCAGAAGATAAATTATGAGAGTCTGAATTAAGACAGTAGCTGTAGGAACAGGGAGAAAAGAATAGATAAGAGATCTAGGAAAGTGAAAATCAGAGAACTTATCAGTTAACAAATGATATTGTTAGGCAAGGCAGAAATAGATTTGTGTCTCAGATCCATCACTTACCAGTTGTGTGAATTTGTATAATTTGTATGTTGAATAAATTACAAAGGAATAAATGTGATTTAGGCAAATCTCTTCATCAGTCTGAGCTTTAATTTTCTTACTGTAAAGTAAGAATGTGATATCTCAATGTGTCCTTGTAATAATTGAGTCAATCTATGAACTTTTTGTAATATCATCTCCACCCGACCCATGAGCCTATCACATATGAGGCCCTCATAAATGACTATCCAATGTGAGGGAGGGGATTACAGACAACTTATGATCAGCTCAGTATCTACGAAATGCATGACACAAGGGCAAGAGAGGTCATAGGCTTAGGATGATTTGTTAATGACCACAGACTGACTCTCAAATATATTTCTCACCAGTCGTTCCAGTCATTGCTTGACTGGGCTACTCAGACTAAAATTCCCACTTATTAAATTTATCCTTTGGATAAGTCAACCAAAAATGTGCTCATTCTTCTGAAATCAGCTTCTACTCCTTAATGAAGACATGTTAGGATTAGATTGGCCTTCAAAAACTATCTGGGTAAGTAGTTAAAAATGTTTTTAGTGGTTATACCTTTGGTTCCAATGTAGTTTTACTTAGAACCTCTTTATATGACAGATAAACAAAAAAACAAATTGAAGTGAATGAAGTGTGCTGGCTCCAGAGATCTGTAGACCACAGTTAGAAAATCACTTAGAGGTTTTTGTTGTTGTTGCCAAATCCCCCTTCCCTATCTATCAATCATATGAGGAAAGTAAGATACAGAAAAGTTAAGTGGCATAGCTAACGTCATAGATCTAGAAAGTAGAGGTATCTATGTATCTATGTATCTATGTATCTATGTATCTATGTATCTATGTATCTATCTATCTATCTATCTATCTATCTATCTATCTATCTATCTATCTTATGAGGAAAGTAAGATCCAGAAAGGTTAAGTGACATAGCTAAGGTCATTGATTTAGAAAGTGGCATAGTTGGCCAGGCGCGGTGGCTCACGCCTGTAATACCAGCACTTTGGGAGGCCAAGGCAGGCGGATCACGAGATCAGGAGATTGAGACCATCCTGGCTAACACAGTGAAACCCTGTCTCTACTAAAAATACAAAAAATACAGAGTGCAGGGATCTACCACTGGGAGATTTATTTTTAGGAGTTGGAATAATTGAGTCAATCTATGGCTCTGTGGTTCAAGGAGGCAGCTGGCTAAACTGAGGTTTAAGCTAAGCTTTACATTAATGAGGAATGGTCAACTGGTGAAGGAGAAAATGTGGCCATGGTACTGAGTAGAAACGGAGTGATAGGATCTTGGAATCTGTTCTATTTTTGGAGAATAGTCTCAAGAAGTCAAGGACTTCTATTCAAGACAAGGATGTGTTAACATGCCGCTGCTATGATAAGAATAAATGGAAGATAAAGGAGTAGAGAGAAAAAGGTGAAAGAGTGAAGGGGAAGAGAAGAAAAATGAGGAAAGGAGAAGTGTGGAAGGGAGGGGGAGGTGAGGAGATGTCACGGAAGGGAAAGAAATGGAATAAGGATGAGAAAAGGATAAAAGAGAAGAGAACAGAGGAGAGCCTACACATGAGATTCTAAAATCCTATTCTCAGTCAGCCTGTGAGGGCCAAGAGGGAAATACATGCAGAAGGAATAGTGTGAGGAAATGAAAGGCCTGATGACCAAATCTTACTGTTGCACTTTAGTCCCAGTGAGCTAGGCTAAACCTGACAGAGCCAAGAGGACTCTGTATTTTCCCTAGACTAGGCAGGTCTAAGTAGCCTCCTTTCCCATAGTCCTTCTGCTAGTTCCCAACCTGGTTTTCTAAAAGAGCAGGAATAAGCAACTGGTTTCCAAAGTAGAAAAGTGTATGTTTCCTTAAAGAAGCTAGAGCATCCAGACGTGAAGGGGACTTCAAGCAATGTTTTGTAATTGCTGATATGTAGATTCTCCCTAAAGTGATGGCAGCTATTCTAACTTTTCTGCATTTTTTTAATCCATGGAGGCAATGGAAAGTCCCTAGTTTTATAGAGAAACCAAATCTTTGCATGACTAAACAATAGTTGGCTGCAATACCTATTGCATTTGGGTGAAAATTACCTTTGTATTAGTGGAAAACAACAACAACAACAACAACATAAATTATTTGGGACTCATGTAAAAAAAAAAAAGTTGAAGTGGGCTAGGTGCTGTGGCTTAAGCCTGTAAACCCAGCACTTTGGGAGGCCGAGGCAAGCAGATAACTTGAGGCCAGGAGTTCGAGACTAGCAACATGGTGAAACCCAGTCTCTACTTAAAAAAGAAAAAAAAAAATTAGCTGGGTATGGTGGTGCATGCCTGTGATTCCTGCTACTTGGGAGGCTGAGGCATGAGAATCACTTGAACCCGAGAGGGGGAGGTTGCAGTGAGCCAAGATCATGCCACTGCATTCCGGCCTGGGCAACAGAGCAAGACTCAAATAATGATTAAAAAAAAAAAAGTTTAAAGGAATCACAAGGGTTGGAGTTTCCTAGAAGTAAAGTTGCAGGAAGTAAAGTATATAAAAATAGTAGCCAAATACCTCTGGAATTAACATTCAACCTGGTATGATTCCCTATCTGAAGTGGCCCATCTCAAGAAATAGAAGCTTTTAAAATGACATGATGCAAAGGCCTAGGACCACATGAACATGCACTATAGTTTGAATGTGTCCCTGCAAAAGCCTGTATTGGAAACTTAATTCACAGTGCAACAATAATGGGAGGTGAGACCTAATGGGAGGTAATTAGGCCACAAGGGCTGTGTCCTTATGAATGAATTAATGTTATCACAAGAGTGCATTTATTATCACAAGTGAGTCCATTATATAAGAACAAGTTTGCTCTCCTTTTCTCTCTCTCTCTTCCCATGTCTTTGGTCTTCAACCATGAGATGATGCAGCAAGAGGATCTTTGCCAGATGCTGGCCCCTTGATCTTGTACTTCCCAGTCTACAGAAATGTGAATCAATAAATTTCTATTCATTATAAATTACCCAGTCTATGGTATTCTGTCATAGCAGCACAAAATAGATGAAGACAACATGTTTCCAGGATATTTTCAGCACTATACAGAGGAGACCAAATACTAACTGACCAACTCTTATAGGTAGCGAGGGTATTGTGTGGTATTTGCCATTTTGTCAATTCATAAGAAACACCTGGGAGGACCTTTAAAAATTCTTTACAAAAATTCCTCCTTGAGGAACCTGATAAATGAAATCTGTGTTGGGCCTTAAGAATCTGCATTATAATGAGCATCTTGGGTGAAACACTATTGTAGGAAAAAGAGTTTGAGGATGGAAAGTAAATGTGAATCCCAATTCTGTTTTCAAAATAACTTCCCTGAGCTCCAGGTTTTTCAAGTATAAAGAGAAAATAATTTACCTGCCTTTTCTACCTCACAGAGCTAATAAGAGGATAGCATGAGATAAAGGAAGTAAAAGCCACTTTACTGAAACACCTAGCATGAAATGATGATGATGATGATGATGATGATTATGATAACAATGATGATGACAGTGGAGGAAGATGATTTAATAGACCTTTGGCATAATTCACGTAGTCTCAGTTGATGAGTGGATAGTTGCCAGTAGTGAGAACCTAGGTTTCAGACAGGTCATATCATTAAGGCTCTATCTGACTGGGGTGGGAAAAAGAACAGTGGGGAACAGCTCTGGAGCAAGGGCATGACAAGAGAGATCAGGCGTCAGTCTGAGCAGAGTCTCAGATTCAACAAGAAACTGGACTAAAAACTATCAAAACCAATGCAAGAAGGAAGACTAATCTCACACTCCAACCTACTGCTAAATTGAAATTTTTAGCCTCAGTTCAGGACTGGGCAAGGTAGGCAGAAGACATTTATGATTTCAGCTAGAAGTGGCTAGAAAGGACAGAAGATAACAGCAATTAGGATTTGATGAATATTCTCCTTCAAAGCATATGCTCTCTTTGCCCTGACTGTTCACTCAGGGACTTTTGGTCTTGATTTGCTTTCCCAAGTGTGTTTCCCTACTGACAAGAGAATAAGCTGACATGAGTCCTCAGTCTGTTCAGGAGTGGTATTGCTTACAGAAAATTAATAAATGGCAGTTTATAAATTAGTCTCTGGTGGCTCAGTGAATATAAATCAATTACTCAGAGCAATTCACCCCCAGGGAAGCTAAGACAATGGTGTTTATGAATCTATAAAGCTTAAAGGCAAGCTCTCAAGATGGATGTGTTATCCAAAGGGAAAGTAATTTAGTGGCAGTTCAGCCATGGCTTGACCACCTTACTGTGCTCAGTGGCAGGCATTGTCCCAGAAGGTCTCAAGAAGACATCTGAGAAATTCATTCAAGATAGAAACATCATGAAAAGTTACTTCAAAATTCATTTTAATAGCAATGGTGTATATTCCTCTTTGTGAGTATTGTTTAAAAATTATTGTGAAGTTGCGGACATAAAGAATAGAACAAAGACACTGGGGCCTACTTGAGGGTGGAGGGTGGGAGAAGGGAGGGGATAAAGAAAACTACCTATCAGGTACTACGCTTATTACCTGGGTGACAAATTAATCTGTACACCAAACTCCTGTGACATGCAACTTACCTATATAACAAAACCTGCACATATACTCCTGAACCTAAAGTAAAAGTTAAAAAGAATTAAAGAAAGAATATGGGGTAAAATTTGATGCTTCAGTGTGTGTATGCATTGTGTAATTATCAAATTAGTATAATTAGCAGGTAGTATTATGTGTCAATCAAAAATAAAATAAAACTAAATATAAGAAAAAATTATAAAACCAAAAAAGAAAAAATAAATATTGTGTCATGGAAAAAAGAATGGTTTTGAGGGCAGTGTCATGTAACAAGTACATGACCTTAACTATAGCCTTCATTTATAAAAATTCATTTCTAATTTATGCAGTACTGCTTTCTGTATTGATATGTTTTGTGTCTGTGTCTCCAACCAAATCTCATGTCAAATTGTCATCTCCACTGTTGGAGGATAGGCCTGGTGGGTGGTGATTGGATCATGGGAGCAGATTTCCTTCTCAGTGCTGCTCTCATAATAATGATTGAGGACTCATGGGAACTAGTTGTTTAAAAGGGTGTAGCACCTCCCCTCTCCTTCCTCCTGCTCCAGCCATGTAAGATGTGCCTGCTTTCCCTTTGCCTTCCACCATAATTTTAAATTTCCCGAGGCCTCCCCAGCTGTACTTCCCATTCAGCCTGTGGAACTGTGATTCAATTAAACCTCCTTTCTTTATAAATTACCCAGTCTCAAGTATTTCTTTATAGCAGAACAAGAATAAACTAATACAGAAAATTGGTATCAAGGAGTGGGACATTGCTATAAAGATACCTGAAAATGTGGAAGCAGCTTTGGAACTGGGTAATGGGCAGAGGTTGGAATAGTTTGGAGGGCTCAGGAAAAGATATGAAGGTGAGAGAAAGTTTAGAACTTTCTAGAGACTTGTTGAATCATTGTGACCAAAATGCTGACAGTGATATTGACAGTGAAGTCCAGGCTGAAGAGATCTCAGATGGAAATGAGGAGCTTATGGGAACTGGAGTAACGGTCACTCTGCTTTAGGAAAGAGCCTAGTTGGATTGTATTCCTGCCCTAGAGATATGTGGAACTTTGAATTTGAGAGTGATGATGATTTACAGTTTCTGGTGGAAGAAATTTCTAAGCAGCAAAACATTCAAGATGTGGCCTGGTTGCTTCTAACAGCATATTCTCATATATGTGAGCAAAGGGAAGCAAAACATAAAAGTTTTGAAAATTTGCTGCTCAGCCATGTGGTAGAAAAGAAAGACCCATTTTCAGGGGATGAATTCAATCTGACTGCAAAAATTTGCCTAAGTAAAGAGGAGTCAATTGCTAATTGACAGGAGTCAGTGCAAGACAATAGGAAAAAAGCCTCAGAGGCTTTTAAGAGACCTCTGCACAGCGGCCCCTCCAATCACAGGCCTGGAAGCATGTGAAGGAAGAATGTTTTCCTTGGCCAGGCCCAGGGCTCTGCTGCTCTGTGCAGCCTTGGGACACAGTGCCCTGCATCCCAGCTGTTCCAGCTCAAGTTGTGGCTAAAAGGGGCCACGGTACAGCTCAGGCTAATTCTTCAGAGATGCAAACCATAAGCCTTGGTGGCTTCCATGTGGTGGTAAGCCTGCAAGCACACAGGGTGTAAAAGTTGAGGCTTGGAAGCCCCCACCTAGATTTTAGAAGATGTATGGAAATCCCTGGATGTCCAGGCAAAAGCCTGCTACAGGGGTGGGTCCCCCATGAAGAACCTCTACTAGGGCAGTGTCGAGGGCAAATGTAAGGTTGGAAACCCCACACAGAGTCCCTACTGGAGCACTGCTTAGTGAAGCTGTGAGAAGAGGGCCACCATCCTTCAGACCCCAGAATTGTAGATCCACTGACAACTTGCACTGTGCACCTGGAAAAGCAGCAGGCACTCACTGCTGGCCTGTGAAAGCAGCCACAGGAGCTGTATCCTGTAATGCCAGAGAAGCAGAGCTATTCAAGGCCTTGAGAGTCCACCCCTTGCACCAGTGTGCCCTAGATGTGAGATAGGGAGTCAAAGGAGATTATTTTGGAGCTTTTAAACTAAATGACTGCCCTGCTGGGTTTTGAACTTGCATGGGGCCTGTACCTCCTTTCTCTTGGCCAATCTCTCCCTTTTGGGGTGGGTGTATTTATCCAATGCCTATACCTCCATTGTATCTTGGAAGTAATGAACTTGTTTTTAATTTTGCAGGCTCATAGGTGGAAGGGATTAGACTTGTCTCAGACGAGACTTTAGACTTTTTAGTTAATGCTGGAATGAGTTAAGACTTTGAGGGACTGTTGTAAAGGCATGATTGTATTTTGTAATATAAGAAGGATATGATATTTGGGAGGGGCTGGGATGGAATAATATGGTTTGGATCTCCATCCCCACTCAAATCTCCTGTTGAATTTTCATCCTCAGTGTTGGAGATGAAGCCTGGTGGGAGGTGATTGGATCATGGGGGCAGATTTCCCCCTTGATGTTGCTTTCGTGATAGTGAGTGAGTGCTCACAACATCTAGTTTTTTAAAAGTGTGTAGCACCTCCTCCCATCTCTCTTCCTCCTGCTCGGACTGTGTAAGATCTGCTTCCTTTCCCTTCACCTTCTGCCATGATTGTAAATTTCCTGAGGCCTCCCCAGCCATGTTTCCTGTACACTCTGTGGAACTGTGAGCCAATTAAACCTCTTTTTCTTGGTAAATTACTCAGTCTCAAGTATTTCTTTATAGCAGTGCAAGAATGGACTAATACATTTATGGAGGAATACGTTTCTAACAAATCAATCTTGCTGAAGTAACAGCAATAAGCTCTGAGCAAAGTATAATAGAACAACTCCCAAAGTCTCTGGGGAGCAAACAAAAGAAGTATTATTTTGGTCAGGTATGGAAGCTGACACCTATAATCCTAGCTACTTGAGATGCTGAGGTAAGAGGATCACTTGAGTTTGAGCCAGGAGTTTGAGACCAGCCTTGCCAACATAATGAGACCCTGTCTTTATAAAAATTCTTACAATTAGCTCAGTGTGGTGGTGTGCACCTGTAGTCCCAGCTCCTTGGGAGGCTGAGGTGGGAGGATTGCTTGCTTAGGAGGTTGAGACTGCAGTGAGCTTTGATCATGCCACTGCACTCCATCCTGGGCGACAGAGTGAGATACTGTCTCTAAAACAAAGTTATATTTTGTAGGAGAATCTAGATTTGGAAGAAGTGACCAACATGGGGTAAGTTTCCCATTTTTATTACTTTTCCCTGGGGGAAGCCACAGTTGTGTCACAGCATGGGATAGAGACAATTCTCATCAAAAGTCTGCTGTCTTTCTGTATAGAAGAGCTAGAGAAAGGAGCTCAGGGTAATGAGGGCTATAGAGACTTAGGGGAAGAGAACCAAAAAGAAGAGATTCAGAAAAGGCAAATCCTACATTCTGTGTAAAAAGTCTGTCAAGTCACTGGCTAAGCTATGCACGTGTGAAACAGTTTGAAAGCAACGTGAACTGAGATATGAGCTGCCTCCCACAACAGGTATGACAGAGTTTAAAATTTGAGTCTGAGTTAATTGGCTCCTAAAACAAAAGCATCAACACTTTTAGGAGGAATATAAAGGAAGTCAGAGTCCCCACAACATAACATTTGACATGTCCAAGAAACAACCTAATATTAGTCTACATATAAAGAGCCAGGAAAATGTGAGCCATTCTCAAGAGTAAAGATGGCAATTCCAAGATGACTCAGATGTCGGAATTATTAGACAAGGATTTTGGAGCAGATGCTATAACTATGCTTGGTGAGTTTTAAAAAGTATGCATTCTCATAATAAATGGTAAGCTAGGCAATATTAGCAGAGAAGTAGAAAATGTAAAGAAGCCTCTAAATGATAGATTTATTGGGAAATCCAATATCTGAAATAGAAATCACTACAGAGATGCTGTGGTCTGAATGTGTCCCCCAGAATTCATATGTTAGAAAGTTAATTCTCAATGCAACAGTGTTGGGAGGTAGGGCCTAATGGGAGATTTCAGTCATGAGGACTCTGCTGTCATGAATGAATTGATGCCAGTATAAACAAGGCTTGCTGGAATGGATTTGCCCCTTTCTGATTCTTGTCATGTGAGGACACAGAAAGAAGGCCCTCACAAGATGCCTGAGCCTTGATTGTGGACATCTCAGTCTTCAAAACTGTGAGAAATAAATTTCTGTTCTTTATAATTTACCAAGTCTCAGGTGTTTTGTCATAGAGCAAAACACAGCAGCATAAAACACACTAAACAAGATGGCTGAATAGGAACAGCTCCAGTCTCCAACTCCCAGCATGAGCGACACAGAAGACAGGTGATTTCTGCATTTTCAACTGAGGCACTGGCTTCATCTCACTAGGGAGTGCGGGACAATCGGTGCTGGTCACCTGCTGCAGCCCGACCAGTGAGAGCTGAAGCAGGGCGAGGCATTGCCTCACCTGGGAAATGCAAGGGGGAGGGGAATCCCTCTTCCTAGCCAGGGGAACTGAGACACACAACACCTGGAAAATTGGGTAACTTCCACCCCAATACTGCGCTTTACCAAGGATCTTAGCAAACGGGCACACCAGGAATTATATCCCACACCTGGCCGGGAGGGTCCCATGTCCACAGAGCCTCTCTCATTGCTAGCACAGCAGTCTGCGATCTCGTGGCAAGGCAGCAGTGAGGCTGGGGGAGGGGCGCTTGCCATTGCTGACACATAAGTAGGTAAACAAAGCAGCGGGGAAGCTCGAACTGGGTTGAGCTCACAGCAGCTCAAGGAGTCCTGCCTGTCTCTGTAGACTCCACCTCTGGGGACAGGGCACAGCTAAACAATAACAACAACAAAAAGCAGCTGAAACTTCTGCAGATGCAAATAACTCTGTCTGACAGCTTTGAAGAGAGCAGTGTATCTCCCAACACAGAGGTTGAGATCAGAGAACGGACAGACTGCCTGCTCAAATGGGTCCCTGACCCCTGAGTAGCCTAACTGGGAGACATCTCCCACTAGGGGCAGACCGACACCCCACACCTCACACAGTGGAGTACACCCCTGAGAGGAAGCTTCCAAAGCAAGAATCAGACAGGTACACTTGCTGTTCAGCAATATCCTATCTTCTGCAGCCTCTGCTGCTGATACCCAGGCAAACAGGGTCTGCAGTGGACCTCAAGCAATCTCCAACAGACCTACAGCTGAGGGCCCTGACCGTTAGAAGGAAAACTAACAAACAGGGAGGACACCCTCCCCAAAACCCCATCAGTACATCACCGTCACCATCATCAAAGACAAGAGGTAGATAAAACCACAAAGATGGGGAAAAAGCAGGGCAGAAAAGCTGAAAATTCAAAAAATAGGAGGGCATCTCCCCCTGCAAAGGAACACAGCTCATCGCCAGAAATGGATCAAAGCTGGAGGGAGAATGACTTTGACGAGATGAGAGAAGAAGGCTTCAGTCCATCAAACTTCTCAGAGCTAAAGGAGGAATTACGTACCCAGCGCAAAGAAACTAAAAATCTTGAAAAAAGAGTGGAAGAATTGATAACTAGAATAATTAATGCAGAGAAGGCCATAAACGAACTGATAGATATGAAAACCATGACACAAGAAATACGTGACAAATGCACAAGCTTCAGTAACCGACTCGATCAACTGGAAGAAAGAGTATCAGCGATTGAGGATCAAATGAATGAAATGAAACGAGAAGAGAAATCTAAAGAAAAAAGAAGAAAAAGAAATGAACAAAGCCTGCAAGAAGTATGGGATTATGTAAAAAGACCAAATCTATGTCTGATTGGGGTGCCCGAAAGAGAGGGGGAAAATGGAACCAAGTTGGAAAACTAGTAGGGCAGGCCAACATTCAAATTCAGGAAATATAGAAAACGCCACAAAGATACTCCTCGAGAAGAGCAACTCCAAGACACATAATTGCCAGATTCACCAAAGTTGAAATGAAGGAAAAAATCTTAAGGGCAGCCAGAGAGAAAGGTCGGGTTACCCACAAAGGGAAGCCCATCAGACTAACAGCAGATCTCTCGGCAGAAACTCTCCAAGCCAGAAGAGAGTGGGGGACAATATTCAACATTCTTAAAGAAAAGAATTTTCAACCCAGAATTTCATATCCAGCCAAACTAAGTTTCATAAGTGAAGGAGAAATAAAATCCTTTACAGATAAGCAAATGCTTAGAGATTTTGTTACCACCAGGCTTGCCTTACAAGAGACCCTGAAGGAAGCACTAAACATGGAAAGGAACAACCGGTACCAGCCATTGCAAAAACATGCCAAAATGTAAAGACCATTGAGGCTAGGAAGAAACTGCATCAACTAACGAGCAAAATAACCAGTTAATATCATAATGGCAGGATCAAGTTCACACATAACAATATTAATCTTAAATCTAAATGGACTAAATGGTCCAATTAAAAGACACAGACTGGCAAGCTGGATAAAGAGTCAAGACCCATCAGTCTGCTGTATTCAGGAGACCCATCTCACATGCAGAGACATACATAGGCTCAAAATAAAGGGATGGAGGAAGGTCTACCAAGCAAATGGAGAACAAAAAAAAGCAGGGGTTGGAATCCTAGTCTCTGATAAAACAGACTTTAAACCATCAAAGATCAAAAGAGACAAAGAAGGCCATTACATAATGGTAAAGGGATCAATTCAACAGGAAGAGCTAACTATCCTAAATATATATGCACCCAATACAGGAGCACCCAGATTCATAAAGCAAGTCCTTAGAGACTTACAAAGAGACCTAGACTGCCATACAATAATAATGGGAGACTTCAACACCCCACTGTCAACATTGGACAGATCAACGAGACAGAAAGTTAACAAGGATATCCAGGAATTGAACTCATCTCTGCAGCGAGCAGACCTAATAGACATCTACAGAACTCTACACCCCAAATCAACAGAATATACATTCTACTCCGCACCACATCACACTTATGCTAAAATTGACCACATAATTGGAAGTAAAACACTCCTCAGCAAATGTACAAGGACAGAAATTATAACAAACTGTCTCTCAGACCACAGTGCAATCAAACTAGAACTCAGGACTAAGAAACTCAATCAAAACCGCTCAACTTCATGGAAACTGAATAACCTGCTCCTGAATGACTACTGGGTACATAACGAAATGAAGACAGAAATAAAGATGTTCTTTGAAACCAATGAGAACAAAGTTACAACATACCAGAATCTCTGGGACACATTTAAAGCAGTGTGTAGAGGGAAATTTATAGCACTAAATGCCCACAAGAGAAAGTTGGAAAGATCTAAAATCGACACTTTAACATCACAATTAAAAGAACTAAAGAAGCAAGAGCAAATACATTCAAAAGCTAGCAGAAGGCAAGAAATAACTAAGATCAGAGCAGAACTGAAGGAGATAGAGACACAAAAAACCCTCCAAAAAAATCAATGAATCCAGGTGTTGGTTTCTTGAAAAGATCAACAAAATTGACAGACCGCTAGCAAGACTAATAAAGAAGAAAAGAGAGAAGAATCAAATAGATGCAATAAAAAATGATAAAGGGGATATCACCACTGATCCCACAGAAATACAAACTACCATCAGAGAATACTATAAACACCTCTATGCAAATAAACTAGAAAATCTAGAAGGAATGGATAATTTCCTGGACACTTACACTCTCCCAAGACTAAACCAGGAAGAAGCCGAATCCCTGAATAGACCAATAGCAGGCTCTGAAATTGAGGCAATAATTAATAGCCTACCAACCAAAAAAAGTCCAGGACCAGATGGATTCACAGCTGAATTCTACCAGAGGTACAAGGAGGAGCTGGTACCATTCCTTCTGAAACTATTCCAATCAATAGAAAAAGAGGGAATCCTCCCTAACTCATTTTAAGAGGCCAACATCATCCTGATATCAAAGCCTGGCAGAGACACAACAAAAAAAGAGAATTTTAGACCAATATCTCTGATGAACATCGATGCAAAAATCCTCAATAAAATACTGGCAAACCGGATCCAGCAGCACATCAAAAAGCTTATCCACCAGGATCAAGTGGGCTTCATCCCTGGGATACAAGGCTAGTTCAACATACGCAAATCAATAAACATAATCCAGCATATAAACAGAACCAAAGACAAAAACCACATGATTATCTCAACAGATGCAGAAAAGGCCTTTGACAAAATTCAACAGCCCTTCATGCTAAAAACTCTCAATAAATTCGGTATTGATAGAATGTATCTCAAAATAATAAGAGCTATTTATGACAAACACACAGCCAATATCATACTGAATGGACAAAAACTGGAGGCATTCCCTTTGAAAACTGGCACAAGACAGGGATGCCCTCTCTCACCACTCCTATTCAACATAGTGTTGGAAGTTCTGGCTAGGGCAATCAGGCAAGAGAAAGAAATCAAGGGTATTCAGTTAGGAAAAGAAGAAGTCAAATTGTCCCTGTTTGCAGATGACATGATTGTATATTTAGAAAACCCCATTGTCTCAGCCCAAAATCTCCTTAAGCTGATAAGAAACTTCAGCAAAGTCTCAGGATACAAAATAAATATGCAAAAATCACAAGCATTCTTATACACCAGTAACAGACAGAGAGCCAAATCATGAATGAACTTCCATTCACAATTGCTTCAAAGAGAATCAAATAGCTAGGAATCCAACTTACAAGGGATGTAAAGGACCTCTTCAAGGAGAACTACAAACCACTGCTCAGTGAAATAAAAGAGGACACAAACAAATGGAAGAACATACCATGCTCATGGATAGGAAGAATCAATATCGTGAAAATGGCCATACTGCCCAAGGTAATTTAGAAATTCAATGCCATCCCCATCAAGCTACCAACTACTTTCTTCACAGAATTGGAAAAAACTGATTTAAAGTTCATATGGAACCAAAAAAGAGCCCACATCGCCAAGACAATCCTAAGTCAAAAGAACAAAGCTGGAGGCATCATGCTACCTGGATTCAAACTATACTACAAGGCTACAGTAACCAAAACAGCATGGTACTGGTACCAAAACAGAGATATAGACCAATGGAACAGAACAGAGTCCTCAGAAATAATACCACACATCTACAGCCATCTGATCTTTGAGAAACGTGAGAAAAACTAGAAATGGGGAAAGGATTCCCTATTTAGTAAATGGTGCTGGGAAAATTGGCTAGCCATAAGTAGAAAGCGGAAACTGGATCCTTTCCTTACTCCTTATACGAAAATTAATTCAAGATGGATTAGAGACTTAAATGTTAGACCTAATACGATAAAAACTCTAGAAGAATACCTAGGTGATACCATTCAGGACATAGGCATGGGCAAGGACTTCATGTCTAAAACACTGACAGCAACGGCAACAAAAGCCAAATTGACAAATGGGATCTCATTAAACTAAAGAGCTTCTGCACAGCAAAAGAAACTACCATCAGAGTGAACAGGCGACCTACAGAATGGGAGAAAATTTTTGCAATCTACTCATCTGACAAAGGGCTAATATCCAGAACCTACAAAGAACTCAAACAAATTTACAAGAAAAAAACAAACAACCCCATCAAAAAGTAGGCAAAGGATATGAACAGACATTTCTCAAAAGAAGACATTCATACAGCCAACAGACACATGAAAACATGCTCATCATCACTGGCCATCAGAGAAATACAAATCAAAACCACAATGAGATACCATCTCACACCAGTTAGAATGGCGATCATTAAAAAGTCAGGAAACAACAGGTGCTGGAGAGCATGTGGAGAAATACGAACACTTTTACACTGTTGGTGGGATTGCAAACTAGTTCAACCATTATGGAAAACAGTATGGCGATTCCTCTAGGATCTAGAACTAGATGTACCATATGACCCAGCCATCCCATTACTGGCTATATACCCAAAGGATTATAAATCATGCTGCTATAAAGACACATGCACACGTATGTTTATTGCGGCACTATTCACAATAGCAAAGACTTGGAATCAACCCAAATGTCCATCAGTGACAGATTGGATTAAGAAAATGTGGCAGATATACACCATGGAATACTATGCAGCCATCAAAAAGGATGAGTTTGTGTCCTTTGTAGGGACATGGATGCAGCTGGAAACCATCATTCTTAGCAAACTATCACAAGAACAGAAAACCAAACACCGCATGTTCTCACTCATAGGTGGGAACTGAACAATGAGATCACTTGGACTCAGGAAGGGGAACATCACACACCGGGGCCTATCATGGGGAGGGGGGAGGGGGGAGGGATTGCATTGGGAGTTATACCTGATGTGAATGACGAGTTGATGGGTGCAGCACACCAACATGGCACAAGTATACATATGTAACAAACCTGCATGTTATGCACATGTACCCTAGAACTTAAAGTATAATAATAATAAATAAATTAAAAAAAAAAAAAGAAAATGTGGCACATATACACCATCGAATACTATGCAGCCATAAAAAAGGATGAGTTTGTGTCCTTTGTAAGGACATGGATGCAGCTGGAAACCATCATTCTCAGCAAACTATTGCAAGAACAGAAAACCAAACACTGCATGTTCTCACTCATAGGTGGGAACTGAACAATGAGATCACTTGGACTCGGGAAGGGGAACATCACACACCAGGGCCTATTATGGGGAGGGGGGAGAGGGGAGGGATTGCATTGGGAGTTATACCTGATGTAAATGACGAGTTGATGGGTGCTGACGAGTTGATGGGTGCCACACACCAACCTGGCACAAGTATACATATGTAACAAACCTGCATGTTATGCACATGTACCCTAGAACTTAAAGTATAATAATAATAATAATAATAATAATAATAATACACACTATACAGGTGACTTAATAGTAAAATGGAGATGATATAATAAAAAGTGACCAAACATGAGGAGAGATCAACAGTAATGATCTAATATGAAAGCCAGGAGGAAAAAAAACAAGAGATATTTAAAAATGAACAGAGCCTCTGGGACCAGTAAAACAATACAAACATTTTAACAGATTGGTAATGAGAGTTCTAGAAGAAGAAGAGAGAGAAAACTGGACAGAAAAAATTACTAGAATACAAAATAACTGAAAACTTTCAAAATTTGGTAAAACACATTGAGTTACAGATTCATTTACCACATCAGTCCCTAAAGAGGATAAACAAAAGCATGCCTGATTATATCACAGTGCTGGCAATAGAAGATTGAAAGAAATCTGGAAAACAGCCCATGCAAAATGATACCTTATATAGAGGAGAATAATTCAAATTTTCCTATACTTACATCAGAATTCACGAAGGCCAGAACTGAGTGGGGCAGCATCATTAAAGTGCAAAGGAAAAGTAGTTAATTTGGAGATCTAGAGTGAAAATAATCTTTAAGAATGTGGTCCATCGTTGACTGAAACAGCGTATGTGGCACATGACTTTATATGAAAGGCCAATAAGCACATGAAGAGACATTCATCATCACCACCCATCAAGATAATGCTAATTAAAGCCACCATTAAAATCCACTTACCCATTAGAATAACTAAAATAAAAAAAATTGAATATACCAAGTGTTGGTGGTGATGTGGAAGAATTGAAACTCATATACTGCTGGTGGGGGTGTAAATTAGCATAATTACTTATTTCATTAAGTTATGCATCTATTTTGAATTTCTTTGAATGCAAATTGCATTCCAAAGTAACCTTTGCCAATTTATATATTCATGAACAGTATATGAACGAATTTTTCCTCACAGCTTCGATATTGGTATTATCAGCATTAAAAATTTTTGCCATTTTGATAGAAAAAAGTTTCATTTTTATTAAATTAGAATTGTCAAGATTATAAGTGACATTTGAGCCTCATTTATTGTGCTTATTGGTCATTTGGATTCCCTATTCTGTGAACTGCTTTTTGCTCTGTCCATTTTCCAATTGTATTGTTTCTCTTTTTTCTTTTTGGTTTGTGTTCTTTTTCTAATGAAGATATTAATTCTTTGAAAATATTTTCTCTAAGTCTGTCAGTTTCATTTTACTTACCTTGTTTTGGTTGTAAAAATTTGCGTTTGGATGTTGTCAAATCCATACCTCTCTTGCTTCATAGTTTTACATTTTATGTCTTGTGTAAGAGGAGCTTTTATACTCAAAATCTATGAATATTTGCTTATAAGCTCTTTTTATATTAGCTTTTACATTAACTCTTTAATTAATGTCAAATTTACTTTTGTAAATTCTGTCAGATAGGGGTCTATCTTTATCTTCTTTCTAAAAAGATAACCCGTTGTTTCCTATTTATGCATTAAACTCAACCATCCTTTCCACAAGAATATGAAATATCACTATTGTCATATATTCATTTGCATCTATATCTATCCATCCGTGTATCTAGAGTATGTTCCTGGTCTCTATTTTGTCCATTGCTTTTTTTATTCTTATACCAACTATACAAGTTCAAAAATTATAATTTCCTAACATGTTTTGATATTTGGTAGGACAAACCTTTCTTTGTTATTTTTATTTCCAAAAATACCTTGGCTATATTTGTGCATTTTCTCTTCTAAATAAATTTTAAAATAAGCTTGTTATTTTTGTTTATATAAAACATATTAGATTTCACTGCAGCCCCTTCAAATTTGTAGAGCAATTTGGAGAGAATGGTCATCTAATACTGAATCATTCTGTCCATGTCAATGGCATATCTCTCCACTTATTCAGATTTAAAAAATATTCATAAGTAATGTTTTTTCAGCTTTTGTTCCATGTTAACAAGTATTATATTTTTACCTGCAACATTTTAAAATTGGTAACTGCTGATGTATGTTGATATTGAATCTGAGCTCTGTTATTACACAGTGGTTGACCAGGCCTATAATGCTGTTTCTTAAGCCCTCACATAGCCAAATGTCTGAAGTGAGTGAAGTTCTTTCAGTTAGCTGGTGGACCAAAATCTTGGCTCAGCTCTTTTTAGCCCTGTTCTCTTTCTTTTGGAAAGAAACGTGGGCTTCAGTTGATTCTAAGAATGACTAGTGGCTGATAGCATCTTTCTCCTTTCCCCATTCATGTGGTGTTCTACCACACTAAATGCCTTTGGATCATGATGCCCGTTGGGTTTTTATCGAAGCTCATTGCCTTGATTTTGCTCTGTTAGCCTTTTTCATGGAGGAAGGAGCTGTCCACTGCTGCTGGTGTTTTATATATTTTTGCCTCATGCCTTTCTGGAATACTCTAGATCATTCTTAGAATGCTGTATTTCTGGCTTTTGACACAAAGAAGATGCTCTAGAAATATTGGTTCCCTTGTTTTTACATCTCACATGGCCATATTTTAAAAATAAAGCCTAATCCAAAAGAGCACTCAAATACCCAAATGAAGTAGCTCTAAGTTCTCTCTCCAGTAGGAGCTCCACATCATGTGAAGAGTAGTAGTGGCATTCTCTAATCCCTAGGGACAATCTAAGACTGCTACTCTTCCCTTTTTCATCAAAAAGACAAGAGAAAAATGGAGCCAACTAAGACATAAAAAGGAAGTTACTAGATTCAGAAAATCAAGGATATATGAATTGACTACAGGGTCTTTCTTTAGGCTTAGTTTTCAGGGGCCCTGCTGGCAATTGGAGCAAGAAGATCGAGAGGACTACAATCTCCATAAGATTCTGAGGAACCAATGTGGGAGCAGGCCTTAGGGTAGGCTGCATAGCACTGTCTCTGGTTCCTGACAGTCCCAACTTCATCCTGGGATTAAGAAGCAACACAGGGGCTTGGGTCTAGACCTATGACATGAAATAAAGGTGTGTGTTGGCCTAGAGTGTCTGTCTGTCCTCTGAGAAGTATGTTCTTTGAGAACTTAGCAGCATGGTCTGCAGCTGGTCCATTAAATCAGAGTTTTGGGGTTCCAGCCAACATCTTTTCCTATCAGAAGCAAAACTATAGTCAGGGCCAATATCTATTCTAATTGTTGGTAGATGTGGGCAGACACTCACTTTATTTTTAGTGATTATCTCGAAGTTCAGAAATGTGTCCATCATGGTTGAACAGTATAGGAAAGGGTCACAGATATTGAGAACTCAGTTGTTCAGATCCCAGCCCACTTCCCAATAGGTTCTCTGAACCTCACAATCACTCTCACCTGTGATTCCCTGCTGCCTGTGGACAGACCTCTAATATGTTGCCTGGATCTCTGGGTAAGTCCTATTCCAGGTCTCTCCATCACTGCATTACATTTGCTCAGTAGCCCCTCCATTACAAACTGCTGGAACTTTTGGAATCAACTGATCATTTGGATTACTACCTTCTGCTATTTTCTATATCCTCTGGGTAGCATGTACTCACTGAAGGACTAAACCTGTCACAGAGAAGGAAAAAGCAAAAAGAATGGACTTTGAGTTAGGTTGATCTTCTTTTAATTCTTTGTTGTGTTATAGTAAAACGACATATTTTATGCTTTTTGTTATAACTTTTAGGAAAAATTAACTTTATGGAATACTTAATGGAAAAAAATTAAAACTACATGAACAATAGAACAAACATCTCTGTAGCAATTAATATTTCATATTAATATTTCATCATATTTGCTTCAAGGATTTTTTATTAAAAAGTACTTAAAGTACATTATTGCAGGTGAAGTTAAATTTTCCTTTCTCTATAGCCTCATTCCAATTTCACTTTTTCCTTTCCAGAAGCAGCTACAATAATCAATTTAACACATATGCTTTCCTGGTTTTGTTTTTTTGTATTAATAGCTATGCATCTATGAAAATATATAATATTTGGTGTGTGCTTTATAAATGTACACGAATAATACCATTTGATTTACAATTGGCCCTCCATATCTATGGATTCCATACCCCTGGATTCCTCTAAGCACAGATTGAAAATATTAGAAAAATAAGAGTGGCTGCATCTGTATTGGGCATGGTTAGACTTCTTTTCTTTTCATTATTCCCTGAACAATGCACCATACCAATGATTTATATAGCATTTACGTTGTATTAGGTATTATAAGTAATCTAGAGATGATTTAAAGTAAACAGAAGGATATGTGTAGGTTATATGCAAATACTACACCATTTTATATAAGGGACTGAGCACTCAGGAGATTTGGTGTCTGTGAGGGAACCAATCCCCCACAGATACCAAGAGATAACTATATGCTATATTATTGAGATCTATTGATATGATGTATTTCTACATTGAAATGGTTTTATGTTTATAAACCTATACTACATTTATTTTTCTACCATGATTTCATAGTCTACTATATAAATATATCACATCTATAGGTAAAAATTTATATTGTTGCCAAGTATTCCCCATTACAAATATTACTGGAATAAACATATTTTTATGTTATCTTAGAGCACAAGAGTTTTGCTAAGGAATAAAGAAATTCAATTTCTGGATACTAAGATATGTTGATTTGTAATTTTTCCAGTTACAGTCAAATAGATGTCCAAAGTGGTTACAGTAATTTACATCTCCACCAGCAGGGTATGAAAGTTTCCAGTTCCCCACATTCTTGCCAACACTTGAAATGGTAGTTTTTGTAGTATTTGTCTATCTGATAGGTAAGAAATGGAAACATTGTTTTAACTTCTATTTTCCTGACCACTAATGATGTTGAGAATTTCCCCATGTTAATTTAAAAATAAAATTTTAAACTAATTGTTTAAATATTTGTGGGTACATAGTAGGTGTATACATTTATGAGGTACAAGAGATGTTTTGATATAGATATGGAAACTGTAATAATCACATGATGAAAATGAGGTATTTATCCCCTCAAGCTTTTATCCTTTGTGTTACAAACAACCCCATTATACTCTTTTAGTTATTTTAAAATGGACAATTAAATTGTTATTGACTATAGTCACCCTGTTGTGCTACCAAATACTAGATCTTATTCGTTCTTCTAACCATTTTTTTGGTACTCATTAACAATCCCCACTTTCCCTCAAACCCCCAGTACCTTTCCCCACCTCTGGTAACCATTCTTCTACTATCCATGTCCATGAGTTCAATTGTTTTGATTTTAATATCCCACAAATAAATGAGAACATGCAATGTTTGTCTTTCTGTTGCCTGGCTTGTTTCACTTAACATAATGATCTCCAGTTCCATCCATGTTGTTGCAAATGACAGACTTTTATTCATTTTTTACTGGCTGAATAGTACTTCAGTGTGTATATGTACCACATGTTCTTTATCTTTTCATCTGTTTGTGGATGCTTAGGTTGTTTCCAAATCTTGGCTATTGTGAAGAGAGCTGCAACAAACATAGCAGTGCAGATCTCTCTCTGATATACTGATTTCCTTTCTTTTGGGTATATATGAATAGTGGAATTGCTGGATCATATGGTAGCTCTATTTTTAGATTTTGAGGAATCTCTAAGCTGTTTCCCATAGTGGTTGTACTCATTTACATTCCCACCAACAGGGTATGAAGGTTCCCTTTTCTCCACATCATTACCAGCATTTGTTATTGCCTAACTTTTGGATATAAATCATTTCAACAGGGGTGAAATATCTCATTGTAGTTTTGATTTGCACTTCTCTGATGATCAGTGATGTTGAGCACCTTTTCATATACCTGTTTGCCATGTATATATCTTCTTTTGAGAAACATCTATGCAAATTCTTGCTTGTTTTTTATTGGCTTATTAGATTCTTCCCTATGGAATTGTTTGAGTTCCTTCTATATTCTGGGTATTAATCACTCGTCAGGTGGGTAGTTTGCAAATATTTTCTTCCATTCTGTGAGTTGTCTCTTCCCTTTTTAAACTGTTTCCTTTGCTGCGCTGAAGTTTTTGAACGTGATGCAATCCCATTTGTTCATTTTTACTTTGGTTGCCTGTGTTTGCAGGGTATTGCTCAAGGAATTTTTGCCCAGACCAATGTCCTGGAGAGTATCCCCAATGTTTTCTTGTAGTAGTTTCATAGTTTGAGGTCTCAGATTTTAGTCTGTAATCCATTTTAATTTGATTTTTTTATATTGTGAGAGATAGAGGTCTAGTATCATTCTTCTGCATATGAATATCCAGTTTTCCCAGTACCATTTATTGAAGACTGTTTTCTTCTTAGTGTATGTTCTTGGCTTCTTTTTTGAAAATGAGTTCACTATTGGTGTGTGGATTTGTTTCTGGATTCTCTATTCTGTTCTATTGGTCTATGTGTCTGTTTCTGTGACTGTACTAGATGTTTTGGTTATTATAGCTCTGAGTTTGAAGTCAGGTAATGCGATTCCTCTAGTTTTTTAAAATTTTGCTCAGGATAGCTTTGGGTATTCTGTGTCTTTTGTGGTTCCATATAAATTTTACAATTGTTTTTTCTATTTCTGTGAAGAATGTCATTGGTATTTTGATACAGATTGCAATGAACCTATAGATTGCTTTGGGTGATATGGACGTTTTAACAATATTGATTCTTATAATCCATGAACATGGAATATCTTTCCATATTTCGGTGTCCTTTTCAATTTCTTTCATCAGTGTTTTAAAGTTTTCATTACAGAGATCCTTCACTTCTTTGGTTATTTTCTGGGTATTTAATTTTATTAATGGCTATTGTAAATGGGATTACTTTTTAATTTATTTTTCAGATTGTTCACTTATCATATAGAAATGCTACTAATTTTGTGTATTGATTTTGTATTCTGCCACTTAACTGATTTTTTATTAGCTCTAGTTTTTTTTTTTTTTTTGGTGGAGTCATTAGGTTGTTCCAAATATAAGAGCCTATCATCTGCAATTAAGAATAATTTGACTTCTTCATTTCCTTTATTGATGCCTTTTCTTTCTTTCTTTCTCTTGTCTGATTGCTCCAGCCAGGACTTCCAGTGCTATGTTGAATAACAGTCGTGAAAATGGGCATCCTTGTCATGTTCCAGATCTTGGAAGAAAGACTTTCAGTTTTTCCCCACTCAATGATACTAGATGTGGGTCTGTCATATATGGCTTTTATCTTGTTGAGGTATGCTCCTCCTATCCTCAGTTTGTTAGAGGTTTTTATTATGAAGAAATGTTAAATTTTATCCAATGCTTTTCAGCATCAATTGAAATTATTATATAGATTTTTTTTCTTTATTCTGTTGACATGATGTATCACATTGATTGGTTTGCCAGGGATAAATCCTACTTAGTCATTATGAATGATCTTTCTAATGTATTGTTGAGTTTGGTTTCCTAGTATTTTGTTGAGGATTTTTGTACCGATATTCAGCAGAGATACTGGCTTGTAGTTTTGTGTGTGTGTGTGTGTGTTTGTTTGTTTGTTTTGATTTTTTTTTTAGGTGTCTTTGTCTGGTTTTGGTATCAGGATAATACTAGCCTTGTAGAATGAGTTTAGAAGAATTTCTTCCTCCTCTATTTTTTGGGAAAGTTTGGGTAGGATTGGTTCTTTAAATGTGTTAGAATTTAGCAGTGAAGCCATTGGGTCCTGGGCTTTTATTTCCCAGGATATTTTTTATTACAGTTTTGATCTCTTTTATTTGTTATTGGTCTCTTCAGGTTTTGGATTTCTTCCTGGTTCAATCTTGTTAGGTTATATGCGTCTAGAATTTGCTGTTTCTTTTAGATTTTCCAATTTATTGGCATATAGTGGCTCATAGTAGCTACTAATGAGCCTTTGAATTTCTATGGTACCAGTTGTAATGTCTCTTTTTTTTCATGTATGATAATATTTATTGGGATATTCTCTCTGTTTTTCTTAGTATGGCTAATGTTTTGTCAATTTTGTTTAATATTTCAAAAAACCAACCATTTGTTACATTGATTTTTTTGTTTCAATTTCATTTATTTCTGCTCTGATCTCTATTATTTCTTTTCTTCACCTTATTTTGGGTTTGCTTTGCTCTTGCTTTTCTAGTTCTTTGAGATGCATTATTAAATTGTTTATATGAAGTTTTTCTTCTTTTTTTATACAGGCATTCATTGTTTTAAGCTTCCCTCTTAGTGCTGCTTTTGCTCTATCCCATTGATTCTGATATGTTGTGTTTCCATTATAATTTGTTTCAATAAATTTTTCAATTTCCTTCTTAATTTCTTTATGGACCCACTTGTCATTCAGGAGCATATTGTTTAATTTCCATGTATTTGTATAGTTCCAAAATTCCTCTTGTTATTGATTTCTAGTTTTGTTCCATTATGGTCAGAGAAGTTGCTTGATATTATTTTAGTTTTTGAATGTTTTAAGACTTGTTTTGTGATGTAAGATATTTTTAAATATTTGATTTTTGTGGGGACATAGTAGGTGTATATATTCATTTGGGTACATGAGATATGCTGATACAGGAAATCAATGCATAATAATCACATCAGGGTAAATGGGGTATTATTCATCACCTCAAACATTTATCCTTTTGTTTTGTTACAAAAAATCCAACTATACTGTTTTAGTTATTTTGAAATGTACAATAAATTATTATTGACTACAGTTATCCTGCTGTGCTATCAAATATTAGATCTTATCCATTTTTCTAACTATCTTTTGTTCTCATTAACCTTCCTTGTTTCCCCACCAACCCCATACTGCTCTTCCCAGCCTCTGGTAAACATTGTTCTACTCTCTATCTCTATAAGTTCAATCATTTTAATTTTTAGCTCCAGGAATAAGTGAAAACATGTGAAGTTCATCTTTCTGTAGCTGGCTTATTTCACTTAAAGAATGACTTCCAGTTCCATTCTTATTGTTGTAAATGGCAGAATCTCATTTTTTAATGTACTTTTTATTTTGTGGACACATAGTTGATGTGTATATTTATGGGGTACATGAGATACTTTGATACAGGCATGCAATAAGTAATAATTACATCATGAAAAATGGGGTATTCATCCCCTCAGGCATTTAACCTTTATGTTACAAACAATCCAGTTATACTCTTTTAAATGTTTTATCATGTAAAATTAATTTATTTTGACTATACTCACTCTGTTGTGCTATCAAATAGTAGTTCACACTGATTTTTTCTATTATTTGTGTGCTCATTAACCTTCCCACCTCCTCCTCACCTGCCTACTACCTTTCCCAAATTCTGATAATCATTCTTCTACTCTCTGTGTTCATGGGTTCAATTGTTTCAATTTTTAGATCCCACAAATAAATGAGAACATGAAATGTTTGTCTTTCTGTGCCTGGCTTATTTTACTTAACACATTGATCTCCAGTTCCATCCATGTTGTTGCAAATGACAGGATCTCACTCTTATTTATGGCTCCATAGTACTCTATTGTACATATGTACCAAATATAGTTTATTCTTCAGTTGATGGACATTTTGGTTGCTTCCAAATTTTGGCTATTGTGAATAATGCTGAACAAACATGGAAGTACAGATATCCTTTAGATATACTGATTTCCTTTTTGGGGTATATATCTAGCTGTATGATTGCTGAATCATATGATAGTCCTTTCTCTGTTTTTTTGAGGAACCTCCAAACTGTCCTCCATAGTGGTTGTACTAAATTACATTCCCACCAACTGTGTACAAGGGTTCTGTTTTCTCCAGATTCTTGTCAGCACTTGTTATTGCCTGTCTTTTGGATATAAGGCATCTTAACTTGAGTGAGATGATATTGTGGTTGTCATTTGCATTTCTCTTATGATCAGTGACATTGAGCACCTTTTTGTACACCTGCTTGCCATTTGTATATCTTCTATTTTTAATTTTAATTTTGTGTGGATGTACAGTAGGTCCATTTATTTATGGAGTACATGAGATGTTTTGATACAGGCATGGAATACATAATAATCACATCATGGAAAATAGGGTATCCACCTTTTCAAGCATTTACCCTTTATGTTACTAACAATCAGGTTATCCTCTTTTAGTTATTTTTAAATGTACAATTAAATTATTATTGACTATAGTCACCCTGCTGTGCTAGCAAATACCAGGCCTTCTTTATTCTTTCTATTTTCTTTGTGCCCATTAACCATCCCTATCTCTCCTTCAACCCCAATACCTTTCCCAGGCTCTGGTAACCATGCTTCTACTCTCTATGTCCATGAGTTTAACTATTTTGATTTTTAGATCCCAGAAATAAGTGAGAAAAGGTGATGTTTGTCTTTTTGTACCAGCCTTATTTCACTTAACATAATGACTTCCAGTTTCATTCATGTTGTTGCAAATGATAGGATCTCATTATTTTTTGTGGCTGAACAGTACTCTATTGTGTATAACTACTACAATTTCTTTTTCCATTCGTATATTGATGGACACTTATGTTGCTTCTAAATTATGGCTGTTGAGAAGAGTGCTGTAACAAACATAGTAGTACAGATACTCCTTTGATACACTGTTTATTTTTCTTTTGGTTATATAAGAAGCAGTAGGATTGCTGGATCATATGGTAGCTCTATCTTTAGCTTTTTTATTTTTATTTTTTATTTTATTTTAATTTAATTTTGTTTTATTTTTACATGGAGTTTCACTCTTGTCACCCAGGCTGGAGTGCAATGGTATGATCTTGGCTCACTGCAACCTCTGCTTCTCAGATTGAAGTGATTCTCCTGCCTCAGCCTCCCAAGTAGCTGGGATTACATGTGCCCACCACCATGCCCAGCTAATTTTTGTATTTTTAGTAGAGACGGAGTTTCACCACGTTGGCCAGGCTGGTCTCGAATTTCTGACCTCAGGTGATCCACCCGCCTCGGCCTCCCAAAGTGCTAAGATTACAGGCGTGAGCCACTAGGCCCAGCCTACTTTTAGTTTTTTAAGGAACTGAC
The DNA here is from genome assembly GCF_049350105.2 of Macaca mulatta. NCBI lineage: Eukaryota > Metazoa > Chordata > Mammalia > Primates > Cercopithecidae > Macaca > Macaca mulatta. Next base: position 74,440,365 of record NC_133426.1, on the reverse strand, counting down.
AAATTGTTCTCCATAGTAGTTGTAATAATATTTTACATTCCCACCAACAATGTAAGAGGGTTCCCCTTTCTCCACATCCTTGTCAGCATTTGTTGTTGCCTGTTTTCTTAATATAAGCCATTTTAACTGGGGTGAGATGATATCTTATGTAGGTTTGATTTGCATTTCTCTGATGATCAGTGATGTTGAACACCTTTTGATATGCCTATTTGCCATTTGTATGTCTTCTTTTGAGAGATGTCTATTCAGATCTTTTGTCCATTCTTTTGATTTGATTATTAGATTGTTTTTCTTTGAGAGTTGTTTGAGCTCATTCTGTATTTCTTTTTATATTTCTCACTGTTTGCATATAGAAATGTTACTGATCTGTGTATGTTGATTTTATATCCTGAACTTGTTTATCACTCCTGAAAGTTTTTTGGTGGAGTCTTTAAGTTTTCCCTTGTCAGATGGGTAGTTTGCAAGTATTTTCTCCAATTCTGTGGGTTGTCTCTTCATATTTTTATTGTTTTCTTTGCTGTGCAGAGGCTTTTTGACGTGATATGATCCCATTTGTCCATTTTTACTTTGTTTGCCTATGCTTGTGGGATACTACTCAAGAAATCTTTGCCCAGTCCAATGTCCTGGAGAATTTTCCCAGTATTTTCTTTCCTTTTCTTTTTTTTTTTTTGCTAAAGTAATATAAAATTATAAGAATTTATTGCAGAATTTTGCAAGTAATCATGCAGATGAGCCTACAGGAAACCCAGATACCTTTTCATTTTCTTTTTCTTTTTTAATTATTTTTTTATTATTATACTTTTAGTTCTAGGGTACATGTGCATAACGTGCAGGTTTGTTACATATGTATACTTGTGCCATGTTGCTGTGCTGCACCCATCAACTCGTCAGCACCCATCAACTCATCATTTACATCAGGTATAACTCCCAATGCAATCCCTTCCCCCTCCCCCCTCCCCATGATAGGCCCCGGTGTGTGATGTTCCCCTTCCCGAGTCCAAGTGATCTCATTGTTCAGTTCCCACCTATGAGTGAGAACATGCGGTGTTTGGTTTTCTGTTCTTGCAATAGTTTGCTAAGAATGATGGTTTCCAGCTGCATCCATGTCCCTACAAAGGACACAAACTCATCCTTTTTGATGGCTGCATAGTATTCCATGGTGTATATGTGCCACATTTTCTTAATCCAGTCTGTCACTGATGGACATTTGGGTTGATTCCAAGTCTTTGCTATTGTGAATAGTGCCGCAATAAACATACGTGTGCATGTGTCTTTATAGCAGCATGATTTATAATCCTTTGGGTATATCCCCAGTAATGGGATGGCTGGGTCATATGGTACATCTAGTTCTAGATCCTTGAGGAATCGCCATACAGTTTTCCATAATGGTTGAACTAGTTTACAATCCCACCAACAGTGCAAAAGTGTTCCTATTTCTCCACATCCTCTCCAGCACCTGTTGTTTCCTGACTTTTTAATGATCGCCATTCTAACTGGTGTGAGATGGTATCTCATTATGGTTTTGATTTGCATTTCTTTGATGGCCAGTGATGATGAGCATTTTTTCATGTGTCTGTTGGCTGTATGAATTAAAGGATATGAACAGACATTTCCCAGTATTTTCTTTAAGTAGTTTCACAGTTTGAGGTCTTAGATTTAAGTCTTTAATCTATTTTGATTTTATTTTTTGTAAATGATGAGAGATAGGGGTCCAGTTTCATTTTTTTTTTACATATGGATATCTAGTTTTCTTAGCATCAATTATTGAAAAGACTGTCCTTTCCCCAATGTATGTTCCTAGCACTATTGTCAAAAATGAGTTTACTGTAGATGTATTGATTTATTTCTTGGTTCTCTACTCGATTTCATTGTTCTATACATCTGCTTTTATGCCAGTACCATGGTATTTTAGTTATTACAGCTTCGTAGTATAATTTGAAAGTAACGTGTTTCCTCCAATTTTGTTTTTTTTGCTAAGGATCAGTTTGGGTACTCTGTGTCTTTTGTGATTTTATATAAATTTTAGGATTATTTTTTGTCTATTTCTGTGAAGAATGTCATTGTTACTTTGATAAGAATATCACCTAATCAGTAGATTGCTTTGGGCAGTAGGGATATTTGAATAATATTAATTCTTCCAGTCCATGAACATGGAATATCTTTCCATTTTTTTTTCGTCCTCTTCTATTTCTTCCATCAGTGTTTTATCGTTTTCATTGTAGAGATTTTTCACTTCTTTGGTTAAGCTTATTTTTTGATATTGTGTTTTATTTGTAGCTATTGTAAATGGAATTACTTTTATGACTTCTTTTTTATATTGCTCACTACTTGCATATAGAAATGTTACTAATTTGTGTATGTTGATTTTGCTTCTTGAAAATTTACTGAATTCATTTATCAGTTCTGATAGTTTTTGGGTTGAGTCTTTAAGTTTTTCCAAATATAACATCATACCATCTGCAAACAAGGATAATTTGACTTCTTTATTTCCAATTTGGATGTCTTTTAATTTTTCTCTTATCTTATTACTTTAATTAGGACTTCCAGTAATATGTTGAATAATAACGGTGAAAGTGGGCATCCTTGTTGCATTACAGACCTTAGAGAAAAGGCTTTCAGTTTTTCCCCATTTAGTATGATACTAACTGTGGGTCTTCATATAGGGCTTTCATTGTGTTGAGGTATGTTCCTTCTATCCCCAGTTTTTTGAGGACTTTTATTATGAAGGGATGTTGAATTGTATCAAATGTTTTTTCAGCATCAATGGAAAGAATCATATTTTTTTGTCCTTCATTCTTTTTACATGACATAGCACATTGACTGATTTGCATATGTTGAACCATCTTTTCATCCCTGGGATAAATTTCACTTTTTCATGATGAATAATCACTCTAAAGTGTTGTTGAATTTAGTTTGCTAGCATTTTGTTGAGGATTTTTGCATCAATGTTTATCAGGGATATTCAATTGTCATTTTTCTTTTTCTTTAATGTATTTTTTTTTGGTTTTGGTATCAGGGTTATACTGGCCTTATAGAATGTGTTTGAAAGTATTCTCCCCGCCTCTATTTTTCAGAATAGTTTGAATAGGATTATGATTAGTTCTTGAAATGTATGGCAAAATTCACGTGTGAAACCCCCGCTGGGTATTTTTTTTTTCTTTTTTTCTGGGAGAATTTTGGTTATGGCTTTAATTGAATTACTTTATTATTGGTCTGTTCATATTTTCTTCATGGCTCAATCTTGTTGTATGTGTCTAGGAATTTATCAGTTTTTTCTAAGTTTACCAATTTTTTGGCATATAGTTGTTCATAGTAGCTACTAACGATCCTTTGAATTTGAGCAGCATTAGTTGTAATGTCTCTCTTCATCTCTCATTTTATTCATTTGTTTCTTCTCTCTTTGTTAATCAGGCTAAGGGTTGTCAATTTTGTTTACGTTTTTAAAACATCAAATTTTTATTTAGTTGTTTTTTATTTCTTTAATTGTAACATCATTTATTTCTTCTGTAGTCTTTATTTTTTTTCCTCTTCTAATTTTGAGTTTGGTTTGCTATTGCTTTTCTAATTTTTTAAGATGCATCATGAAATTGTTTATGTGAAGTTTTTCTACCTTTTTGACATAGGTGGTTATTGCTCTAAACGTTCCCCTTAGCGTTCATTTTGTTGTACTTCACAAGTTTTGGTATTTTGTCTTTCCATTTTCAGTTGTTTCAAGTAATTACATTCTCCTCTTAATTTATGTATTGATCTACTGGTCATTCAGGAGCATATTGTTTAATTTCCATATGTTTGCGTAGTTTCCAAAATGCTTCTTGCTATTGATTTGTAGTTTTATTCCACTCTAATCAGAGAAAATACTTGTTTCAATTTCTTTTTTTTTTTCTTTTTTTGACTTTTTAAAGACTTGTTTTTTGGCCTAACATATGGTCTGTCCTTGAGAATGATCCATGTGTTGATGAGACAAATTTGTATTTTGCAGTTGTTTGGTGAAACATTCTGTAAATATCTATTTGGTCTTTTTGGTCTATAGTGCAGATTAAATTCAATGTTTCTTTGTTGATCATCTGTCTGGATGATCTATCCAATACTGAAAGTACAGTGTTGAAGTCTCCAGCTATTATTGTATTGAAGTCTATCTCCCTTTTTACCTTTAATAACCTTTGCTTTATATATCTGTGTCCTCCAGTGTTTGGTGTATATATATTTCCAATTGTATTCTCTTGCCAAGTTGACCCCATTTATCACTGTCTAACAATCTTCTTCATCTGTTTTTATAGTTTTGGCTTGAAATCTATTTTGTCTGATGTAAGTATTGCTATTCCTGCTCCTTTTTAATTTCTATTTGCATGGAATATCTTTTTCTATCACTTTATTTTCAGTTTGTGTGTCTTTGTAGGTGAAGTATGTTTTTGGTAGACAATAGACTGTTGAGTCTTGTTTTTTATCCATTCAGCCAAATATGTCTTTTTATTGGAGAGTTTAATCCATTACAGTCAATGTTGTTATTTATAAGTAAAAACTTATTCTGCTATTTTGTTAGCTGATTTCTGGTTGTTTTGTGGTCCTCTGTTTCTTCTTTCCTTCCTTGCTGTCTCCCTTTTAGTGAAGGTGATTTTCTCTGGTGCTATGTTAAATTTCTTGCCCTTTATTGCTTTTGTTTCAGTTGTATGTTTTTTGACTTGAGGTTACCTTGAGGCTTGCAAATGATATCTCATAACCCATTTTTTTTTAAACTGTTGACAACTTAACACTGATTGCATAAACAAACAAACAAGTGAAGAGAAAACTCATATAAGCTCTATAATTTATTTTAATTTATCTCTTAGCTTTCTGCTGTTTCTATGTATATTGTATAATATTGTCTGTGTCTTGAAAATTTGCTGTAACTATTTTTGAGCAGTTAATCTGTTATTCTGTCTATTCAAAATATGAGTAGTTTGCACATGATAATTAATGTGTTATAGTATTATATGTTTTTCTGTGTGCTTACTACTGCCAGTGGGTTTTGTACCTTTAAATGATTTTTTATTACTCGTTAATAGTGTTTTCCTTAAGATTGAAGAACTCTCTTTAGCATTTCTTGTAGGACAGGTCTGGTGTTGATGAATTTGTTTGTCTGAGAGTGTCTTTGTTTCTTTATCACATTTGAAGGATATTTTTATGGATGTGCTATTCCAGGATAAAAGCTTTTATTCCTTTAGCACTTTAGATATGTCAAGTCACTCTCTCATGGTCAATAAGGTTTTCACTAAAAAGTCTGCTGCCAGACATATTGGAGCTCTTATTTACTTATTTATTTATTTGATTTTAAATATTTATAAAGTGTTTAAAAAATATATGTGATTGGCAGTACAAATCCTCATCCTTTGAACAGTTTTTTTTTCCAACAGAACCCAAATGATCTTCCAACAGGAAATGTGAAGCTTAGCACAGAAAAAGTTAGCTGGGTTAAAAAAAACTCAGGCCACCTCTACACATTTAAATAAAAGTTAAAATTCAGAAAATCCACCAGTTACTTATTGCATAATTATCTGGAGGGTTCTTTTTTTCCCCAAGCTTTTTTCTTTTATTATACTTTAAGTTCTGGGATACATGTGCAGAAAGTGCAGGTTTGTTACATAGGTATACATGTGCCGTGGTGGTTTACTGCACTCATCAACCCACCACCTACATTAGGTACTTCTCCTAAAGCTATCCCTCCCCTTGTCCCACACCCCCACACAGGCCCCAGTGTGTGATATTCCCCTCCCTGCAAGTTCCTTCCAGGTCTGGGCGAGTCTGTAGATGCTGTCTGGGAGCCAGGGCCTTGAGTTAGGAACCATAGGAATCTACCTGGAGTTCTATTCTACTGTGGCTGAGCTGACACACAAGCCACAAGACAGCCTTTCCCACTCTTCTCTCCTCTTCCATCAAGCAGACGCATCTCTCTCCAAGGCTACTACCACGCCAGGCCCATGGTGAGTACTGCCTGGCTACTGCTGATGTTCACTGAAGGCCCAGGGAATCTTCAGTCAGCTTGTGGTGATCGCTGCCAGTCCTGAGTCTCTCCCTTCAGGGCAGAGGGGGCTCTCCCCTCACCCAAGACAGGTCCAGAAATGCCACCCAGAAGCCAAGGCCAGGAATCTGGGACCCTAGAAGCCTGCTTTGTGTTCTACCTTACTGTGGCCAAGCAAGTTTCCAAGCTGCAAGACAAAGTTCCCTTTACTCTTCCCTCTCTTTTGCTCAAACAGGAGTCTCTCCCCATATCCACTATAGCTGGGAATGTGCTGGGTCACACCCGAAGCCAGCATGGCTCTGAGTCTCACCCAAAGTCCATGGCAAGTATTGCCTAATGACTACTGCTGATTAATTAAGACCCAAGGGCTCTCTAGTCAGCAGATGATGAATCTTACTTGGACTGGGCTCTTTCCTTCAAGGCAGCAGGTTCCCTTCTGGCTCAGTGCATGGCATGTCTAGAAATATCATCTGGGAACTAGGGCCTGGCGTGGAGGACCTCAGTACTCTGTCTGATGTCCTGCTCTACTGTGGCTGAGCTGGTATCAAGTTGCAAGACTTAAATTCTCTTTACTCTCTCCTCTGCTCTCCTCAAGCAGAAGGAAGAAGTGTGTCCCAGAGCTATGAGTGCTTCTGTCTGGAGTTGTAGGAGGAGTGATGCAAGCACCTCCTTGGCTACCCCAGCTGGTGTCTCACTAGGTTTCATGTACCCCAAATCCAGTGGTTCTGAACCCAGCACAGCATCAGGACTTGCCAAGGAATTGCAGTCCTGTGGCCTCAACTGCCTTTCAAGTTCATTTAGAATCCTAGAACAGTTTAGTTCATGGTGGCAAAGCTTGCCAGAACTCAGGTTCCAATTGCTGAGATGTACAATTTGCCTCTACCTGGGACTGGTCTAAATGCTCTCTCCACGGTCACCAGCTGAATTCTGCCCCATGCTTTCCACTCAGTAGAAGGCAGTACTGAGTTCTAATGCAAAGTCCCACTATCACTATACTCTCTCTCCCTCAAGGACACATATTCTCTCTCTGCACCATGTAGTACTGCTGGGAATGGGGGAGAGATGGTGTTTGCAACTCAAGGCTGTCTTTCTTACCCTCTTCACTGTGTGAATGCATTTTTAATGGATTCTTCTACTAGTAGATGAAGATATAACTATCAGTAATGTTTACATGTTAATTCCTAATGTATTTGAGTATATAAAGCAAAATTTCTTTAAAAGTAAACTTCCCCCAAAAAATTGTACTGTGAAATTTTATTATAACTCATATTTTGGTAGATCAAGTAGGCAAACGTAATTAAGAATACAGAGCCTTTGAACCACATAACTATTATTATTATTATTATTTTATATGAGCCTTTTTTCTTTATTTTTTCTAAAAAAGAAAAAAAAAGAAACAGGATACATGTGCAGAACATTCAGGTTTGTTACACAGGTATACATGTGCCATGGTGGTTTGCTGCACCTATTGAACTGTCCTCTAAGTTCCCTACCCTGACCCCCCAGCCCCCAACAGGTCCTAGTGTGTGTTGTTTCCCTCTCTGTGTCCATGCGTTCTCAATGTCCAACTCCCAAATATGAATGAGAATATGCGGTGTTTGGTTTTCTGTTCCTGTGTTAGTTTGCTGAGAATTATGGTTTCCAGCTTCATCCATGCCCCTGCAAAGGGCCTGATCTCATTCTTTTTATGGCTGCATAGTATTCCACGGTGTATATGTACCACATTTTCTTTATCCAATCTATCATTGATGGATATTTGGGCTGGTTCCATGTCTTTCCTATTGTAAATAGTACTGCAATAAACATACGTGTGCATGTGTCTTTATAGCAGAATGATTTATATTCCTTTGGGTATATACCCAGTAATGGGATTGCTGGGTCAAATAGTACTTCCGTGAGCCACATAATTATGAGGAACAATTTAATAAATTATATATTGAGCTTTTTACCCTATAAGCAGAGACTAAATATTGTTTTCCAAGACCCACTGAATTGTGCAAATATTAAATTTAAAAATTTTCATAGCAAGTAGTCCAAATATATATGTCACAAAATAATTTGAAATAATTAATGAATTTGAATTAATATGCATATAGAATAACTTTAAAATATTTAGTTTTTCATTCATGAGCATGGTATATCTCTCCACTTATCTGGATCATCTTTTATATCCATCAATAAAATTTTATAGTTTTCTCCTCAAAGGTCATATTTTTTATTATCCTTATTTCTAAGTGCTTTATTTTTATGTTGTTATTGTGATTTATAGTTTATGTTCCTCTTATATTTTTGTGTACTTTATTTATTTGTTTATTTAGAAATGGAGTCTCACTCTGTGGGTCAGGCTGGAGGGCGATGATGTGATCATAACTCACTATAGCCTCAAACTCCAGGGCTCAAGAGATCCTTCCGCCTCAGTCTCCTGGGTAACTGGGCCTATAGTGGGTACCTGGACCATTCTGGGCTTGCTGTTATGTTTTTAATTTGGTGATGAATGATTTGTAGGAAGGCTATTAAAGTAGTATTTTGTGGTCATCTTTTCTTAATTTCATAATTAATTGTTCCTCTTAAGATATATCTTTCTTCTTTTTCAATCTTTGTGTCTCTTATTTTGTTTTTGTGTGTTATTTTATTGCCTAAAATCGGCAGAAAAATGTTGTGTAGTAGTGGTGATAGTGGACATCTTGGTCTTCTTTCTGATGTTAATGGTTATACTTCCACTGTTTCACCATTAAGATTTGTACTTTAGGTTTATTTAGATATTTTTTCCTGAATTTAATGGAAATGATTTTATTATCTTAAAATTATGTATTTTATGTCCTGCAAGTTTCTGGAAGAATATTTTTCAACTTAAGGATGTTCCTTGATAATGCTAGTTTGCTAAGATTTTTTTTTATCCATGAAATAATGGATGTGAGGTTCTTACCAACCACTTTTTCCACATCTGGTGAGATGATTATATGATATTTGGTTCTTTAATCTGTTCAAGAAAGGCTTTCTAATGTGCCATTTTTCATTGCTGAGATAAACTCCACCGAGTTATGCTGTACTATTCTTTTAAGATGCTTTTGGATTTAATTTGTCAATATTCTATTTAAAGTTTTTGCATTCATAATCAGCAGTATGACATATTAACCAGGAAGAGAAACTCTAAAGTCAAACTATCCGAGTTTGAATTATGGCTCAATCACTTATTAGCAGTGTGCTCTTAGACAAATTACTTAACATTTTCTTTTTCTTATTTGTAAAATAGAGATAATAATAGTACCTACTCCATTTTGTTATCAAGAGGATTAAATATATTAATATATGTTCTGGATATCTTTTGCTGCATAACAAATCCAATGGGCATATATTTGTTTTGGTTTAAAACTCAGCAAGTGCCAATTTGTTTCTGTTATCTGTTGCTGCATAAAAAAATCACAAAATTTAGAGGCTTAAAGCAAGAGTCACTTTTATCATGTCTTGTAATTATATGGGCTCATTTGAATAGTTCTCTTCCTACACATTGGATTGGCTGGGGTGTCAGTCATCTGGGAGCACACTGGGCCTGAAATGTCCACGATAGCTCACTAATATGGCTGGTAGTTGATGCTGGAACAGCTGAAGCTGTCATCAGAGTGGCTACACATGATTTATGTGGCTTGGGCTTCTTTCAGCCTGGAGACTGGGTTTGATGAAGTGTCCAAAAAAAGAGCATGGCAAGAAACCCAGGTAGAAGCCACAAGGCATTATTATTATTATTATTATTTGAGACAGAGTCTCACTCTGTTGCCCAGGTTGGAGCGCACTGGTGTGATCTTGGCTCACCGCAACCTCTGCCTCCTGGGTTCAAGTGATTCTCCTGCCTCAGCCTCCCAAGTAGCTGGGACTACAGGAGCATGCCACTATGCCTGGCTAATTTTGGCTAATTTTTCTATTTTTAGTAGAGATGGGGTTTCATTATGTTGGCCAGGCTGGTCCAGAACTCCTGACCTTGTGATCCACTCACATTGGCCTCCCAAAATGCTCGGATTACAGGCATGAGCCACTGCACTTGGCCAAGGCTTCTTATTACTTAGCTTTTGAAGTCCTAGAATATCACTTTCACTGGATCTCAGGGTCTTCTTCCAGTGTCATGGAGGTTATTAGCAGAATTCATTTCCTTGAGGTCGTAGGACTTAGCTTCCATTTTCTTTCTGTCTTTCAACTGGGGAAGGACGAGTTGTTCTCTGCTCTTAGAGACCACCCTCTGGTCCTAGCTAAGTTGTCCTCTCAAAACATGGTAGCTTACTTCTTCAAAGTAGGATAATTGCTTTCAGTATTTTATGTCAAAGTCTTACATAACATAACGTGGTCATGATAGTCAATCCCACCCTTGCCTTATAGCATAACATAATCAAGAGTGACTATCCCATCATATTCATAAGTTCTAGCCATAGTCTATGGAAGGCCATGTACACCAGGGGTTGGGAATCTTCAAAGTAATTTTAGAATATTGCCTATCACAGTGGGCAAAGGGCATGAACAGGGAAACCATAAGAAATACAAATGGCCACTAAATACATGCAAAATGATATTAAAAAAATAAAATTAAACTCAATTTACAACTAAGTTTAGGAGACTTGATCATCATACTGAATGGGAGGCAGGACTAGGTTGCAGCCCTGACTTGGACAGACAGAACCGCACGTGGAGGCTCGCATCATGAATTTTAGCTCCAGAACAACTGCAAGTTCAAGCCAGGAATCCCAAGAGGACCCACAGACCCTCCGGAGGAAGTGAACTGCTCCTGCAGGACCTGGGAGATACCCCAAATACTGTGAGTACCCAAACTGGGGAAGTGGGAAAGGGAGATCTTCCATTCCTGAACACACACCCTCACTAGGGAAACTGAAGGTCTAGTTTGCGGGAGAAGTTTCTGATCTTACCTGGAGTTGAGTCAATTTAGAGAGCCAAGTGAAATACAGGGGTAGGGGAAGTAACAGGAAAGGCCCTGGGAGCTTATTGGGTCCCCAAGCAGATCATTCCTGATTGGCATCCTTCAAGAGGGTGGCCAGAGGTGCAGGGAAAATGCCACAGGCAGAAGAAAGTCTCCAGCTGAACTTTGTAACAATTCGAACCAGGCAAGAAGTCTCTTGACCAGAACTCGGGGAGGGCATGAATCCAGTGTACAGACTCCACAGGTCGGGGAAGAACCAAAGCCCTTTTCTTTCACAGCTGGGAGGCAGGTAGCCCGGGGAAAGTTCTCAAGCCCTGCTCATCCACTGCCTGGAAACGGACTCGGTGCTGTTAGGGAGAGCATGGTGGGAGTGAGACTGACCCTTTGGATTTCGTGGGAGCTGGGTGAGGCCTGTGGCTGTCGGCTTTCTCCCACTTCCCTGACAACCTGCGTGACTCAGCAGAGGCAGCCATAATCCTCCTAGGCACACAGCTCTATTGATCCGGGAACTTCACCCCATCTCCCACAGCAGCCACAGCAAGACCTGCCTAAGGAGAGCCTGAGCTCAAACACACTTAGCTCTGCCCCCACCCCGTGGTTTTTCCCTACCCACCCTGGTAACTGAAGACAAAGGGCATATACTCTTGGGAGTTCTAGGGCCTCGCCCACCACCAGTTCTTCTCCACGGTACCACAGTTGATGCTCTCTGGAAGGCACCACCTCCCAGCAGGAGACCAACCAGAACAAAAATAGAACATTAAACCACCAAAGCTAAGAACCCTCACAGAGTCCATTTCACACCCCTGCCACCTTCACTGGAACAGGTGCTGGTATCCATAGCTGAGAGACCCATAGTTAGTTCATATTACAGGACTCTGTGCAGAGAACCCCCAGTAGCAGCCAGAGCCTGGTAGACTTGCTGGATGGCTAGCCCCAGAAGAGAGAAACAATCACTGCAGTTTGGCTTTCAGGAAGCCACATACATAGGAAAAGAGGAAGCGTACTACATCAGGGGAAAAGCTGTGGGACAAAAGAATCTGAACAACAGCCTTCGGCTCTACACCTTACCTCTGACAGAGCCTACTGAAATGAGAAGGAAGCAGAAAACTAACTCTGGCAATATGACATAACAAGGCTCTTTAATACCTACAGAATATCACACTAGCTCACTAGCAACGAATACAAATCAAGAAGAAGTCCCTGATTTACCTGAAAAAGTATTCAGGAGGTTAGTTATTAAGCTAACCAGAGGCAACAGAGAAAGGTGAAGCCCAATGCAAGGAAATCCAAAAAATGATACAGTAAGTGAATGAACAAATATTCAAAGAAATAGATAGCATAAAAAAACAATCAAATCTTCAAGAAACATCAGACATACTTATAGAAATGCAAAATGTTCTGGAATGTCTCAGCAATAGAATTGAACAAGCAGAAGAAAGAAATTCAGAGCTTGAAGACAAGGTCTTTGAATTAATCTAATCCAACAAAGACAAAGAAAAAGAATAAGAATAAGAAAATATGAACAAAGCCCCCAAGAAGTCTGGGATTATGCTAAATGACCAAACCTAAGAATAATTAGTGTTCGGAGGAAGAATAGAAATCTAAAAGTTTGGAAAACACATTTGGGGGAATGCTCAAGGAAAACTTCCCTGACCTTGCTAGAGACCTAGACATCCAAATACAAGAAGCACCTGCGAAAATTATTGCAAAAAGATAATCACCTAGGCACATTATTATCAGGTTATCTAAGGTTAAGATTAAAAAAAAAAATCTTAAAAGCTGCGAGACAAAAGCATCAGGTAACCTATATAATAGCACATGGAATTTTCTCCAAGATAGACCATATGACAGGTCACAAAATGAGCCTCAATAAATTTAAGAAAATTGAAATTATATCAAGCACTCTCTCACACCACAGTGGAAAAAACTGGAAATCAACTCCAAAAGGAACCTTCAGAAACATGCAAGTACAAGGAAATTAAATAACCTGCTCCTGAATAATCATTGGGTCAAAAACAAAAATCAAGATGGAAATTAAAACTCTTCTAACTGAATGAAAATAATAATACAACCTATCAAAACCTCTGGGATACAGCAAAGACAGAGCTAAGAGGAAAGGTCACACTCCTAAATGCCTACATCAGAAAGACTGAAAGAGCATGAACTGATATTCTAAGGTCACACCTCAAGGAACTAGAGAAGCAAGAACAAACCAAATTCAAACCCAGCAGAAGAAAGGAAATAACCAAAGGAAATAACCAAGATCAGAGCAGAACTAAATGAAATTTGAAACAAACAAATAAAAAATACAAAAGATAAATGAAACAAAAAATTGATAGACCATTAGCAAGATTAGCCAAGAAAAGAATAGAGAAAATCCAAATAACCTCATTAAGAAATGAAATGGGAGATATTACAATTGACACCATTGAAATACAAAAGATTATGAACATCTTTACATGCATAAACTAGAAAACCTAGAAGAGATGGATAAATTCCTGGAAAAATACAACCCTCTTAGCTTAAATCAGGAAGAATTAGATACCCTGAACAGACCAATAACAAGCAGTAAGATTGAAATGGTAATTAAAAAATTACCAACAAAATAAAGTCCAGAACTAGATGGATTCAGAGCAAAATTCTACCAGACATTCAAAGAAGAATTGGTACCAACACTTTTGACGCTATTCCACAAGACAGAGAAAGAGGGAACCCTCCCTGATTTATTCTATAAAGTTGGCATCACTTTAATACCAAAACCACGAAAGGACATAACCAAAAAAGAAAACTACAGACTGATATCCCTGATGAACACAGCTGTTAAAATCCTTAACAAAATACTAGCTAACCAAATCCAACAACATATCAAAAAGATAATCCACCATGATCAAGTGGGTTTCATACCAGGTATGCTGGGATGGTTTCATATATGCAAGTCAACAAATGTGATACACCACATAAACAGAATTAAAAACAAAAATCACATGATGATTTCAATAGATGCAGAAAAAACATTTGACAAAATCCAGCATCTCTTTATGATTAAAATTCTCAGCAAAATTGGCATACAAGGGACGTACTTCAATATAATAAAAGCCATCTATGACAAACCCACAGCCAACATAATACTGAATGGGGAAAAGTCAAAAGCATTCCCACTGAGAACTGGAACAAGACAAGGATGCCCACTCTCACCACTCCCCTTCAACATAGTACTGGAAGTCCTAGACAGAGCAATCAGACAAGAGAAAGAAATAAAGGCCATCCAAACCAGTAAAGAGGAAGTCAACTTTCACTGTTTGCTGATGATGTGATTGTTTACCTCAAAAACCCTAAAGACTCCTCCAGAAAGCTCCTAGAACTGATAAAAGAATTCAGCAAAGTTTCCAGATACAAGGTTTTTTTTTGTTTTTTTTTTTGTTTGTTTGTTTGTTTGTTTTTGTTTGTTTGTTTTGTTTTTTTTGACATGGAGCCTTGCTCTGTCGCCCAGGCTGGAGTGCAGTGGCACACTCTCGGCTCACTGCAACCTCTGCCTCCTGGATTCAAGCAATTCTTCTGCCTCAGCTTCCCAAGTAGCTGGGATTACAGGCACCCACCATCATGTCCAGCTAATTTCTGTATTTTTAGTAGAGATGGGTTTTTGCCATGTTGGTCAGGCTGGTCTCAAACTTTTTACCTCAAGTGATCCTCCCACCTCAGCTTCCCAAAGCTGGGATTACAGGCGTGAGACACCATGCCTAACCCAGATACAAAATTAACGTACACAAACCAGTAGCTCTTCTATACACCAATAGCGACCAAGCTGAGAATCAAGTCAAGATCTCAACCCCTTTTAAAATAGCCGCAAAAAATAAAATAAAATAAAATATGTAGGAATATACCTCACCAAGGAGGCAGAAGACCTCTACAAGGAAAACTACAAAACACTGCTGAAAGGAATCGTAGATGACACAAACAAATGGAAACACATCCCATGCTCATGGGCGGGTAGAATCAATATTGTGAAAATGACCATACTGCCAAAAGCAATCTACAAATTCAATGCAATCCCCATCAAAATACCACCATCATTCTTCACAGAATTAGGAAAAACAATTCTAAAATTCACATGAAACCAAAAAAGAGCCCACACAGCAAAGCAAGACTAAGCAAAAAGAACAAATCTGGAGGCATCACACTACCTCATTTGAAACTATACTATAAGGCCATAGTCACCAAAACAACATGGTATGGGTATAAAAAGAGGTATGTAGACCAGTGGAACAGAATAGAGAACCCAAATACAGCCAGCTGATCTTCGAGAAAGCAAACAAAAATATAAAATGGGCAAAGGACATCCTTTTCAACAAATAGTGCTGGGATAATTGGCTAGCTACATGTAGGAGAATGAAACTCCATCCTCATCTTTCATCTTATACAAAAATCAACTCAAGATGGATCAAGGTCTTAAAATCTAAGACCTGAAACTATAAAAATTCTAGAAGATAACGTTGAAAAACCCTTCTGGACATTGGCTCAGGCAAGGATTTCATGACCAAGAACCCAAAAGCAAATGTAATAAAAACAAAGATAAATAGCTGTGACTTAATTAAACTAAATAGTTTTTCATGGCAAAAGGAACAGTCAGCAGAGCAAACAGACAACCCACAGGGTGGGAGAAAACCTTCACAATTTATACATCTGACAAAGGACTGATATCCAGAATCTACAACAAACTCAAACAAATCAGCAAGAAAAAAATGAACAATCCCATAAAAAAGTGGGCTAAGGACATGAATAGACAATGCTCAAAAGAGGATATACAAATGGCCAACGAACATATGAAAAAATGCTCAACATCACTAATGATCAGGGAAATACAAATCAAAACCACGATGCGATACCACCTTACTCCTGCAAGAATGGCAGTAACCAAAAAATTTAAAAAACTGTAGATGTTGGCATGGATGCGGTGATCAGGGAACACTTCTACACTGCTGGTGGGAATGTAACTAGTTCCGCCAATATGGAAGACAGTGTGGAGATTCCTTAAAAAACTAAAAGTAAAACTACCATTTGATCCAGCAATCCTGCTACTTACTGGGTATCTACCCAGAGGAAAAAAAGTCATTATACAAAAAAGATACTTGCACATCCATGTTTATAGCAGCAGAATTTGCAATTGCAAAATCATGGAACCAACCCAAATGCCCATCACTCAATGAGTGGATAAAGAAACTGTGGTATGTATACATGATGGAATACTACTGTGTGTGTGTGTGTGTGTATGTGTGTGCGTGTGTGTATATATGTATTTATATGATGGAATACTACTCAGCCATAAATAGCATTGAATTAATGGCATTCACAGCATCGTGGATGAGACTGGAGACTATTATTCTAGTGAAGTAACCCAGGAATGGAAAACCAAACATTGTATGTTCACACTGATATGTGGGAGGTAAGCTACGAGGATGCAAAGGCATAAGAATGACACAATGGACTTTAGGGACTTGAGGTGAATGTTGGAAGTGGGGCAAGGGACAAAAGACTGCAAACAGGGTGCGGTGTATACTGCTCAAGTGATGAGTGCACCAAAATCTCACAAGTCACCACTAAAGAACTTACTCGGCTGGGTGATGGCTCACACCTATAATCCCAGCACTTTGGGAGGCCGAGGTGGGCAGATCACGAGGTCAGGAGTTCGAGACCAGCCTGGCCAACATAGTGAAACCCCATCTCTACTAAAAATACAAAAATTAGCCAGGTGTGGTGGCACACACCTGTAGTCCCAGCTGCTCAGGAGGCTGAGGTGGGAGAATTGCTGGAACCTGGGAGGCGGAGGTTGCAGTGAGCCAAGACCATGCCATTGCACTCCAGCCTGGGTGACAGAGCGAGACTCCATCTCAAAAAAAAAAAAAAAAAAAAAAAAAAAACAAGAAAGAGAAAAGAAAAAGAGAAAGAAGAAGAACTTACTCATGTAAACAAACACTACCTATACCCCAATAACGTATGGAAAAATAAAAACAACAACAAAAATTTTTAAACCCACTAAGTTTAAAGGTAACATTTTTCTCTTTGATTGCCCATTATTGGGCAGAATATGAATTGGTCATTTCTATATATACTCCATGATAGTATAAATCAGCAAACTCATTCTGAAGGACAAGTTGGAGCTTAAAAAAATATTATTATTTGTATTCTTATAGTTTGCTTTTCTACTTCCAGAAGGAATCATCATAGATGTCGGCCAACATTTAACTGCTAGTTGTTCATTGAAATACTGTTTGTAATAGCAAAACAACTGGAAACCACCTGTGTTTATAATAATGTGGGATTGTTAATTAAGTCAGATTTACTAATAAGTATACCCTGCAACCATATTAAATTACTGAGGAAAATACTCATAAAAAGCAGATATAAATGTCCAGAATTATCCCATTAAAGATGTTTTTCATGAGCTGATGTTAAAGATTTTTTGGCTTTGGAGTGGCAAGACACAATGGTATTTCGCTTCACATAAGAAGCAATCTTTACATTTAATACCTTTTTAACAGTTTTCCTAGTCTAGGGTTATATAGAATGTATATGAAGATGGTTAAGTGAAATGGTAATGGTAGACTTTACACAACACAGAACTAGATATGTTTGGTGTTTAGAGGGAACTCAGAACCGTCCTAGCTTTCTACCTTGATGAAACAGTGTGGAGCACTGGAAAGAATATGAGATCAGAAATCAGAAGGCCCATATTTTAGATTCTTTCACTGACCTGTTATGACACCTGGAACACTTCTTTCTACTCTGTGAACCTAATTTTCCCCATCTATACAATGGAAAGTTTGGATTAAAACCATGCTTCTCAACCCTGGCTGCATATTGGAATTTTCCGGGGAGCTTTTAAAACTACTGATGCCTGGGCCTACTCATGAGCAATTAAATATGAATCTCTGCAGATAAGGCCAAGGGGACTGGTATTTTTGTAAGGGTTTACTACCTCCCTCCCAACCCCCAGGAGATTCTGCTGTTAAGTCAGGGCTGAGAACCACTAAATTAATTGATCTCTATGGAAGCCTTCCAATTCTGATATTTGAGACCCTATGCATTTTGAGAGACTAACATTGAGGTCATCTTCTATTCTTAGTGGTTCTGACAGCCCCACCTCCAAGTAGGACACATAAGGTGTTTGTGGATCATCGGGCTCAGGAAGACAGTCATATAGCCAACTACTAAGGACTGTTGGGAGGGAAAACCCTAGACAGGATGGAATTGATGTTCACAGTTTTGCCTCTCCTGGATTTACACTTCTTTCTGTGCCCAAGTTCACTAGTTCTTTTCAAGATGCTGAACATCTGGTCTCATCCCTTTCTTTGGTCAGTTGAAATCTGTCCAAATCCCTTTCCCCTTAGCTCAGCTATGGCAGGGTTGAAATTTTCCAAAAGAAACATTTATGAGGAAATTAAAGGAAGAGGAAACAATCACAAAAGCAGAGTGGTGTTTATAGAGAACATAGTTTTAAATTCAAATCTAGCTGCTGCATGGCCTGGCTGACTCACAGCTTATAAGGCATCTGGTCCCAATTCTCATTCTTTGCCTCAAGATTGAAATATTGGATTGTAGTGGTGCCAAAGATGTCCAGAATTTAGCCCAAGGTAGATTCATGCAGGCTGTCATGCTAGATCTTTGGAAATTAGTCCCAATTACTAGTCAGTCCCCTTTGTTTGAGGCTTGTGTTACCCTCTTGTCCTGCAACTACTATGACCCAAGACTACCCTCACCCTCAGGATAGATATTTCTCTCACTTGGGATCTGGGTGGATGACCATTACTGACTGGGCATTCAGCTCCTGCTGCTCTTCCTCCAGAGGGCCTAAAAGACTTCATTTCCCAGAAACCTGATTTTGTATCTGGGGACAGATCTTTAAGGGGATCTTCATTTGCCTGATATACATTAACTCCTTTGTATTAAGGCTCTGCTGTCCCTCTGTGAAACTGGACTCCTTCACCTGCTGATTGCAGCTGATGGGTTTTGTTCTTTCTAACGTTGTAACCAAGACATCCTCCATGAAAAGCTCCAAATATTGGTCTGGAGTCCCTAGAGAAGAGCTGGTTTGCCTAGCGTGATACTACAGCTTCAAGGAGAAAAGCCACAGAAAAACAAGCACAACATGCATCTGAGAAAGGCCAGCAGTCAAACCTGGGAAGATATATTCTTGATTTTTTAAATTGATACACAATAATTGTACATATTTATGGGGTGCATGTGATATTTTTGATATGTGTATACAGTGTGCAATGATCAAATCATTACAGGATAATTGAGATATCCATTACCTCAAACATACATGTGGGAAGACATATTCTATCGTGAAATCCAATGAATGGGCACAAGGCAGTGATGACAGTAAAAGACAGAAAATTATAGCCCAGATAGACTCTATAAGGGAATCACAAGCCAAGATGGCAAAAAATAAAGTAAGAGAGCAAAATAATGGCCTTGAATGGGATCACAGTATTGTTCAAGGTTCATTTTATTGACAGCCTTATGGATGGGTTGACCTTGTTTTTTTTTTTTTTTCTTGTCCTTGGTAAGATGAGCTGATCTTATTTTATTTGTATTGTTTTACCCAGCAAAGACATCCCTGTGAGGTCCCCAGTCAGCCTGGGCTCAGATGACCTGATTTTAAAGCATAGCATCTAGGCTGAATTTACAGCCTCTTCCTTATGCTCTGTATATCTGCTTCAGGGTTGTTAGACTCTTGCCTCTCCCATATGAGGGCCACTACCTGCCTATTCCAGTGAATGTTCCTGAATGGTCTTACTTCCCCCTTATGGTTGCCAGCTTCCCCACACCTCTCCCTGAGACAGACCATTTAGAAGTCTATCATCAAAGGCTCATAATTGTAAAACATTTTGCACTCCCAGCAATGAAACAAGCAATTGGCAGCAATGTAAACAGTTCACTCCCCAGAGTAGAGAGTGGAGGGCAACACTGACTGGGAAAGCAATGATGGCAGGACCTGGCACTACT
This sequence comes from Macaca mulatta, assembly GCF_049350105.2. Taxonomy (NCBI): domain Eukaryota; kingdom Metazoa; phylum Chordata; class Mammalia; order Primates; family Cercopithecidae; genus Macaca; species Macaca mulatta. The sequence goes on along the minus strand of NC_133426.1, from coordinate 74,420,443 downwards.
CGTCCTTCCAGAGTTGGGGCAGAGTGGCCATCTAGTATAAAAGGAAAGACTGAACACTGGATTTGGAAGGATGGATGTCTGAATTCCAATCTTAACCTTTCTTATAGCAGAGTGATTTTAAGAGCATGGGATTTATAATTAGGCACACCATTTATAATTAGGCACTGGCTTAGTAGCTTAGTAGCTGTGTGAGCTTTGGCATGTTACTTCATTTCTCAGAGCCTCAGTTTTCATATCTGTGCAATGAAGAGTCTGATAATACTCACCTTCTAGGGTTGTTGTGAGGTTCAAGTGAGGTAATGTACATAAAGTGTCTAAAAAATACATAACAAATAAAAGATAGATATTATTGCTGCTTGTTGAAATCCCTTATGGTTCCTGGGCTTCAGTTCCTTCAAATTAAGAAATGGGGATGATAAGGCTCAGCTCATCTATCTCACTGGGCTGTGACAAGAACTACAGGTAAAAGTACTTCATAAACTCCAACGTGCTGCCACAGTTTTACTTTGACCAGATATAGCGGGGCAGACTGCTGGAATAAGTCAGCATCCAGTCATCTATCTCCATGAAGAACAAATATGAAAAAAATTTTCTTCCCTACATCTTTTCCCTGGAAAGAGAAAAGACTGGATTCATACATTTCTGAATGGGGCTCTATCCAGAGGATAATTAACCAATTGGGGAATATCAGAGAAAAATCTCCCTTTCAGTGAAGAATGAAAAACATTTGGGGAGATCAAGTGAAATTCTGGATGTGAACATGGCCAGCATGTGGCTGAAAAAATAGTAGGTAATGATCTTTTCTGCTGTTTTTCTTCTTGGTTTTAGAATAGAGAGTAAGTAATATAAGTTCTAGCTTAAGAGTTGATACCTAACTGCAGGGAAGCCCTGGCTACCTACCCAGTGGTATATGTCTGCAATCACAGCTCTTGGGTCAATTCCTTTTGGAATAAACATAATTAAATAAATTCACACCAAAGAGCCTAGAAAATTTAATAGAATGTAATAACAAAATTACAATATCATAGCGTGTGAGGGTAGGAAAGATCCTTAGACTATGAGTTCTATCTCTCACCTGGGTAGATGAGCAATGGTGACATTTGAACTGATAGATTGATTCAATTCCTTGAGAAGCATTAGTTGTGTGCCTAGAATATGACAGAAGTATGTCAGAAATTGAGTGTATATTTGTGAGTGGGAAAATATCTCTGTCCTTATTGAGTTTATAGTCTAGTAGGGAAAACAGACAACATGCAACTAAACAAATGAGTAAATAAAACATGTACAAAATTTGAAGTGCTATAAAAATAAGCAAATACTGAGGTAGAGAATAAATATGTGGTGGGAGAGAGGAAATTTGTTAGAATTGTTTGTATATGATGGGTTCAGGAGAAGTCTCAGAAAGGATTTAAGTTTATTTTGTTATTTTTATTTTTCATGGGTACCTAGGAGGTGTATATATTTATGAGGTACATGAGATATTTTGATACAGGCATGTGATACCTAATAATCTCATCATGGAAAATGAGATATCCATTCCCTCAAGCATTTATCCTTTGTGTTACAATCAAATTATACTATTTTAGTTATTTTAAAATGTAAAATTAAATTACTTTTACTATAACAGTATTTACTAGCACAACAGTCACCTTTTCATATGCCTGTTTGCCATGTGTATGTCTTCTTTTGAGAACTATCTATTCAGATTTTTTGACCATTTTCTAATTAGACTATTAGATTTTTTTTTCATGAAAGTTGTCTGAGCTCCAATATATTCTGGTTATTAATTCTTTGTCAGATGGGTAGTTTGCAAATATTTTTTCCCATTCTGTGGGTTGTCTCTTCAATTTGTTGATTGTTTTCTTTGCTGCATAGAAACTTTTTAACATCTTGTGATTCCATTTGTCCATTTTTGCCTTGGTTGCCTGTGCTTGTGAATTATTGCTCAAGAAATTTTTGCCCAGATCAATGTCCTGGAGAGTTTCCCCAATGTTTCCTTGCAGTAGTCTCACAGTTTGGGGTCTTAGATTTAAGTCTTTAATCCAGCTTTCTTTGATTTTTATATATGGTGAGAGATGGGGATCTAGTTTCATTCTCTCGCCTATGGATATTCAGTTATCCCAACACCATTAATTAAAGAAACTCTCTTTTCCTCAGTGTATGTTTTTGGCACCTTTGTCAAAAATGGGTTCACTGTAGGTGTGCAGATTTGTTTCTGGGTTCTCTGTTCTGTTCACCTGTGTGTCTGTTTTTATGCCAGTATTACACTGTTTTGATTTCTATGGCTCTGTAATATAATTTGAAGTCAGGTAATGTGATACCTTCAGTTTTTTTTTCTTTTTTCTTTTATTTTTTAGTTTTTTTGTGTACCATATATAGTAGGTGTATATATTTATGGGGTAACTGAGATATTTTGATACAGGCATGCAACGTGAAATAAGCACATGATGGAGAATGGGGTGCTCGCCGCCTCAAGCATTTATTTTTTGAATTATAAACAATCCAATTGCACTCTAAATTATGTTCAAATGTACAATTATTATTTACTATAGTCACCCTATTATGCTATCAAATAATAGATCTTATTCATTTTTACTATTTTTTTGTACTGACTAACCATCCTCATTCCCCCACCCCCCACCCAAGGACCCAACTACCATTTCCAACCTCTGGTAATTATTGTTCTGCTCTTTATGTCCATGAATTATATTCTTTTAATTCTTAGATCACACAGATAATGAGAACATGCAATGCTTGTCCTTCTGTGCCTGGATTATTTCGCTGGACATGATGATCTCCATTTCCATTCATGTTGTTGCAAATGACTGGATCTCATTCTATTTATGGCTAAATAGTACTCCATTGTGTGTCTGCTCCACATTTCTTTATCTATTCACATTTTCTTTATCTATTCATATGTTGGTGGACACTTAGGTTTCTTCCAAAACTTAGCTATTGTAAACAGTGCTGCAACAATCATAGGAGTAAAGATATCTCTTCAGTATACTGATTTACTTTCTTTTGGATATTTATCAAGCAGTGGGATTGCTGGATCATATGGTAGCTCATTTTCAGATGTTTGAGGAACTTCCAAACTATTCCCTGTGGTGGTTGTACTAATTTACTTCCCTCCATCAGTATATGAGGGTTATGTTTTCTCCACATTCTCATCAGCATTTGTTATTGCCTGTCTTTTGGATATAAACCATTTTATCTGGGTTGAGATGATGTTTCATGGTAGTTTTGATTTGCATTTTTCTGATGATTAGTGATGTTAAGCATCTTTTCTTATGCTTTGTTTGCCATGTCTTCTTTTGAGAGATGTCTATTCCAATTTCCCCCCATTTTTAATTGGATTATTGAATTTCTTTTCCTATAGACTGGTTTGAGCTCCTTCTATATTTTGGTCAGATGGATAGTTTGCCAAGATTTCCTCCCATTCTGTAGGCTGTATCTTCACTTTGTTGATCATATCTTCTGCTGTGCAGAAGTTTTTTAACTTTCTTCCTTTTTTATTTTTTTGAAGCGTTTGAGTAGAATTGGTGTCAGTTCTTAAATATTTGGCAGAATTCAGCACTGAAGGCATTGAATTCTGGCATTTTCTTTACCAAAAGACTCTTTATTATAGCTTGGATCTTGTTATTTGTTATTGGTCTGTTCAGTTTTTGGATTTCTTCATAGTTCAATCTTTGTAGGTTGTAGGTGTCCAGGAATTTATCTATTTTTTTCTAGGTTTTCCAATTTATTGGCATACACTTGCTCATAGTAGTTACTAAAGATCTTTTGAATTCTTGCAATATCAGTTGTAATGTCTCCTTTTTAATCTCTGTATTTATTTATTTAGTTAGTTCCTCTCTCTTTTTTTCTTAGAATAGTTAAAGGTTTGTCAATTTTGTCCATGTTTTTTTAAAAAACAATTATTGGCCAAGTTAGTTGACTAGAAGCACCTAGTATATGCTACTCTGACAGAGAGGAATAAAAGATGCAAGTAAATACAGCACCTTCAACTGAAACACCCAGTTATATGCATTGGCATTAATTAAGAAAACAACTCGACTCATGGAGAACAGACAAAGCAAGGCTGGATAATTGCCCACTTGGGAGCAACACAAAGCCAGTGAAGTCTCCCCTGCCCAGGTAAGTAGTGAGTGAGTGACCCCAGGGACCCATGCTTCATCCATGAATCTTTGCAACCGTTGGGTAAGGTGATCCTGTTGTGAACCCACACCACCAGGGCCTTCAGTCTGACATGCAGAGCTACATGGAGTCTTGGCAGAGCATCAGCTTAGGCACGTACAAAGCCCTGGAAGCTTTAGATACCCAGGCTTTCCAGCAAAAGCGGCTGCATATATACTTATAAAAAAGGTGCTGAACCCAGGGGGTTGAGCAGTGATGGTCTGCCAGCTCCACTTTCGTGGCATCTCTAAGGATGAAACCCACTGACTTGGAACTCCAGCCAGCCTTGGGTAGCAGTGTTACACCCCACTGAGATGGAGCCCCCAGAGGGAGGGAAAGGCCATCACCTTTGTTGTTTTACAGCCTTAGCCATTTATGCCTTCAGGCTCCTGGGAGTCTGAGCTGACTAGGGACTGGAGTGGCCCCCCAGCACAGTGCAACATCTCTACAAAGAGGCAACCAGACTGCTTTTTCACTCGGGTCCTGGATCCCATTTCTCTTCACTGGGCAGAACCTCCTGACCAAGGTCTAGAGCCACCCCTCCTGGTGTTTTCCAGCCAGCAGTAGTTCCAAAACTCCCTGGGACAGAGCTCCCAGAGGGAGGGTCAGGCCACCATCTTTGCTGTTTTGCAGCCTTAGTTGTAGTTTCCTTTGGGCTTTGGAAGGCCCAAGGTGACTGGGGGCTGAAGGGGACACCCAACACAGCACAGCTGCTCTATGAAAAAGCAGCCAGACAGCTTTTTAATGCAGGTCCCTGGTCCTGCTCCTCCTCACTGGGTGGGACCTCCTGATCAGAGTCCCCAGACACTCCCATCAGTGTGTTTGGACTGGCAACAGGTTCATACCTCTCTGGGACAGAGCTCCTGGATGGAGAGACATGCTACTGTCTTTGCTGTTTTGCAGCCTTCATTGTTGATACTTTCGGGTACTGAAAATCCCAGGTGACTAGGGACTAGAGCAGATCCTTAGCATACTGAAGCAGCCCTACAAAAAACCTGGCCAGACTGTTTGTTATGAGGGTCCCGAATCCCATATCTTCTCACTGAGAGGATCTTTGTGGTTGGGTCTTCACCCACCCCCGGGACCATCAAGCCAGTAGCATTTCTGTAATTCCCTGAGACAGAACTCCCAGTGGGAGAGGTGGGTTGCCATCTTTGCTGTCTTGCAGCTCTTGCCCTTGATGTTTCCAGGCTCTGGAGAGTCTGCAGAACCAACGGCTTGTCTGGACACCCAGAAGAGCACCTACCTCATGGAAAAGTGGTCAGACTGTTCTCTACACGGGTTCCGGTCCTCAATTCTCCTCACTGGGCAGGGCTGCCTGACCTGGGACACCAGGAAAAGCCACTCTTCCCCTACATGACCACTTCAATCAGAAACAGCCCGGTAGTTTGGCTGGGTGTGGTGGCTCATGCCTGTAATCCTAGCACTTTGGGAGGCCAAGGCAGGTGGATCACTTGGTCAGGAGTTCAAGACCAGCCTGGCCAACATGGTGAAACCCCATCTCTACTAAAGTGTGTGTGTGTGTGTGTGTGTCTGTGTGTGTGTATATATATATATGTATGTATGTATATATAAATTAGCCAGGCATCGTGGTGCATGCCTGTAATCCCAGGACTTTGGAAGGCTGAAGCAGGTGGATTACTTGAGATCAGGAGTTCAAGAACAGCCTAGCCAACATGGTGAAACCCCATCTCTACTAAAAAAAGAAATACAAAAATTAGCCAGGCATGGTGGTCCATGCCTGCAATCCCAGCTACTCTGGAGGCTGAGGCAAGAGAATCACCTGAACCTCGGAGGCAGAGGTTGTGGTGAGCCAAGATTGTGCCACTGCACTCCAGCCTGTGTGACAGAGTGAGACTTCATCTCAAAGACAACAAACAAACCCAGCCCAGCAGTTAAAGAAACACCCACATGCAGAGGTGAGAAAGAACCAATGCATGAACTCTGGCTCTCAAATGCCAGAGTGTCTTATGTCCTGCAAACAGTGGGACTAATTGTCTAGCAAGTGTTCTTAACCAAACTGAGTTGGCTAAAATGACAGAAATAGAATTCAGAATATGGTAGGAACAAGATCACGAGGATTCACTAGAATGGTAAAATCCAATCCAAGGAAACTAAGAATCATAATAAAATTATACAGGAGCTGACAGACAAAATAGCCAGTATAATATAGAACCTAACTGATCTGATCAAGCTGAAAACTACACCATACGAATTTTACAATGCAATTGCAAGTATTAATAGCATAATAGACCAAGCTGAGGAAAGAATGTCAGAATGTGAAGACTGGCTCTCTGAAATAAGACAGTCAGAAAAAACAAACAAACAACAACAACAACAAAAAAAAACAAAGAATGAAAAGGAACAAACAAAATCCATGAGAAAAAATGAGTTTTTTATACAAAAAGATAAAATATATGAATCATTGGCATCCCTGAAATGGACAGAAAGAATGGAAACAACTTGGAAAACACACTTCAGGATATTATCTATAAAAACTTTCCCAACCTTGCTAGAGAGGCCAACAGTCAAATTCAGAAAATACAGAGAACCCTTGCAAGATTTTACACAAGAAGTTTATCCCCAAGAAACATAGTCATCTGAGTTTCCAAGGTTGAAATGTAAAAAAGAATGTTAAAAGGGCGCATCACCTAGGAAAGGAACCATATCAGGCTAACCGTGGACCTCTCAGCAGAAACGCTGTAAGCCAGAAGAAATTGGGGGCCTATATTCAACATTCTTAGAGAGAAAAAGTCTTCAACCAACAATATCATGTCCAGTTGTATTCATTGGTTCTTGTATAGCTATAAAGAAATACCGGAGACTAGCTAATTTATAAGAAAGAGAGGTTTAATTGGCTCATGGTTTCACAGGCTGTTCAGGAGGAATGATAGCTTCTGCTCAGCTTCTTGGAGGCCTCAGGAAACTTACAATCATGGTGATAGGTGAATCTCTTCCTCCTGCTCCAGCATCTTACCTGGCCAGAGCAGGAGGGAAAGAGAGATGGAGAAGGTGCTACACACTTTTAAACAAACATATCTCATGAAAACTCAATCATAAGAACAGCAATGGTCCAAGAAAATGGTGCTAAACCATTAGAAACCACCCCAATGATCTAATCACCTCACTAGGCCCTAACTCCAACATTGGGAATTAAAATCAAACATGAGATTTGGGTGGGGACACAGATCAAAACTATATCACCAGCCAAACAAAGCTTCTTCAGCAAAGGAGAAATAATTTTTTTTTCTCAGATAGGCAAATGCTGAGGGAGTTTGTTATCACCAGATCTGCTGTACAAGACATTTTGAAAGAAGAACTAAATATGGAAAGGAAAGACCATTTTCAGCCAATACAAAAGCACACTTAAGTACACAGAACAGTGACACTATAATACAACCACACAAACATGCTGGCATAATAACCAGCTAACAACAAAATGATGGGATCAAATCCACACATGTCAATACAAATCCTGAATGTAAACAGGCTCAATGCCCCATTTAAAAGGCATAGAGTGGCAAGCTAGATAAAAAAGCAATATTCAAGGATATGGAGTTTTTATGAGACCCATCTTACATTCAATGACCACCCCCCTACATAGACTTAAAATAAAGGTATGGAGAAAAATCTACCAAACAAATGGAAATCAGTAGAAAGCAGGGGTTGCAATCCTGATTTTTAGACAAAACAGATGTTAAACCAATAAATGTTTACAAAGACAAAGAAGGGCATAGCATAATGGTAAAGAGTTTAATTCAACAAGAAGGCCTAACTATTCTAAGTATATATGCACTCAACACAAGAGCACACAGGTTCATAAAGCAAGTTCTTAGAGACCTACAAAAATACTTTGATTCCCACACAGAAATAGTAGGAGACTTCAACACTCCACTGACAGTATCAGACAGATCATCAAGGCAGAAAATTAACAAAGATATTCAGAACCTGAACTCCACATCAGGCCAAATGGATCTGATACACATCTTCACAACTCTCCATCCCAAAACAGCACAATATACATTCTTCTAATTGTCACATGGCACATACTTTAAGATGAACCACATAATCAGACATAAAACAATCATCACCAAATACAAAATAACCGAAATCATACCAAACACACTCTTGGACCACAGCAGAATAAAAATAAAAATCAAAACTTAAAAAAACTCTCAAAATCATGCAATTACATGATAATTGAATTACCTGCTCCTGAATGATTTTTGAGTAAATAATGAAATTAAGGCAGAAATCAAGAAGTTCTCTGAAATGAATGAGAACAAAGGTAATACATATCAGAATCTCTGGGAAACAACTACGGCAGTCTTAAGAGATAAACTTATGGCACTAAGTGTACACATCAAAAAGTTAGAAAGGCCTCTAGTTTACAACCTAATATTACAACAAAAAGAATTATAGAACCAAGAGTAAGCCAACCCCCAAGCTAGCAGAATACAAGAAATAACCAAAATCAGAGCTGAATTGAAGGAGATAGAGACACAAAAACCATTCAGAAGATCAAAAAATCTGGGAGTTTGTTGTGTGAAAAAATTAATAAGATAGACCACTAGCTAGACTAGTAAGGAAGACAACGGAGAAAATCAGAATAAACACAATCAGACATAATTAATGGAATGTTATTACTGATGCCACTGAAATACAAATAACCTTCAGAAACTAATGTGAATACCTCTATGCACACAAACTAGAAAATCTAGAAGAGAAGAATAAATTTCTGGAACATACACCTTCCCAAGATTGAACCAGGAAGAAATCAAATTCCTAAACAGACCAATAATAAGCACTGAAATTGAATTAATGACAAAATGGCCTACCAACCAAAAAAAGCCCTGGACCAGATAGATTCATAGTCAAATTCTACCAGATGTACTAAGAAGAGCTGATACTATTCCTACAGAAATTGTTCCAAAAAATTGAGGAGGAGGAACTCCTCACCAACTCATTCTATGAGGCCAGCATCATCCTGATACCAGAACCTGGCAGAGATACAACAAAAAAAGAAAACTTCAGGTCAATAGCCTTGATGAACATTCATGCAAAAATCCTCAACAAAATACTTGCAAATCAAATCCAGCAGCACATAAAAAAGCTAATCCACCTTGATCAAGTAGGCTTTATTTCTGGAATGCAAGGTTGGTTCAACATATACAAATCAATAAATGTGATCCATCATATAAACAGAACTAAAGACAAAAACCACATGATTATCTCAACAGATACAGAAAAGATGTTTGATAAAATTCAACCCACTTCATGTCAAAAGCTCTCAATAAACTAGGTATTGAAGGAATACACTTCAAAATAATAGGAGCCATTTATGACAAACTCACAGCCAACACCAAATTTCTCTGTACTGCTTTTACTATATCCAATAGGATTTGGTATTTTGTGTTTCCATTATCATTTGTTTGAAGAAATTTTAAAATTTTCTTCTTAAATTTTTTAGTGACTCATGGTCCTTCAGGAGCATACCATTGAATTTCTAAGCATCTGTACAGTTTCTAACATTTTTCTTGTTGTTGATTCTAGTTTTATTTTGTTGTGATCAGAGGAGATGCTTAGTATTATTTAAAGGTTTTGGAATGTTTAAGACTTATTTTGTGACCTAACATTTGGTCTATCTTGGCATTTCTTGCATGACAGGTCTATTTTTCATAAAATCTCTCAGGTTTTATTTGTTTGGGAGGATATTTCTCCTTCATACCTGCAGAATATTTTCCCAGTTACATTATTCTAGGATAAAATGTTTTTTTTTTTTTTTTTTTTTTTTCTTTCAGCTCTTTAAACATGCCACGCCACTCTCTACTGGCCTGTAAGGAAGAAGTGACCATGTCATAAATGATTCATAGACTGTGGAGAAGAATGTGTATTCTGCAACTGTTGGATGAAATATTCTGTAAATATCTATTAGGTCCATTTGGTCAATAGTGCAGATTAAATCCAATTTTTTTGTTGTTGTTGAGTTTCTGCTGGGTTATCTGTGTAATGCTGAAAATTGGGTTTTGAAGTCTTCAGCTATTATTGTACTGAGGTCTATCCTTCGCTCTAATAATGTTTGCTTTATATATCTGGGTGTTCCAGTGTTGGGTGCATATATACTCACAATCATATCATGTTTCAGGATGTATCATTATGCAATGTCCTTCTTTGTCTCTTACATGTTTTGTCTTGAAATCTATTTTTCTAATATATATATATATATTCCTGCTCTCTTTTGGTTTCCATTGGCATTATCTTTCTTCATCCCTTTATTTTTAGTCCATGTATATCTTTATAGGAGAAGAGTGTTTCTTGCAAAGAAGAGATCATTGGGTCTTGTTTTATCATTCATTCAGCCACTGTATATCTTTTTATTGGAGATCTATTTATATTTAATGTTATTAATGATAAGTAGAGACTCACTTCTGCCATTTTGAAATGTGTTTTCTAGTTGTTTTGTGGTCTTCTTTGTTTTTTCTTTTCTTCCTTCCTGTCTTCCTTTAAATGATGGTATTTTTCTGTAATGATATACCTAAATTTCTTGCTTTGTATTTTTTTTTTGTATTCCATTGTATGTTTTTTGATTTGAGGCTACCCCAAGGTTTGCAAATATTATCTTATAACCCATTACTTTGAACTGATGACAACTTAACACTGATTGCATAAACAAGCAAACAAACAAACACACAGAAAGTAAATTACTAAAAGCTCTACACTTTAAATTTATCCCCCCACTTTCAAACTTTTTTTCTTTCACTTTATTTCTTATCATACTGTCTTGAAAAATTGTTGTAGTCATTCTTTTTGCTTTGTTCATCGTTTAGTCTTTCTACTAAGGTAAGAGTAGTTTACACACTGCCATTACAGTGTTAAAATATTCCATTTTTCTGAGTACTTATTCTTACCAGTGGATTTTGTGCCTTCAGATAATTTCTTATTGCTTATTAACATCCTTTTATTTCAGATTAAACGTCTCCCTTTAGAATTTCTTTTAGGACAGGTCTACTGTTCAAGAAATCCTTCAGGTTTTATTTGTCTGGGAAGTTATTTCTCCTTCATGCATGCAGGATATTTTCCCAGTTACACTATTCTAGGGTAAAATTTTTTTACTTCAGCACTTTTTTTTTTTTTTTTTTTTTTGAGACGGAGTCTTGCTCTGTCTCCTGGGCTGGAGTGCAGTGGCTGGATCTCAGCTCACTGCAAGCTCTGCCTCCTGGGTTCATGCCATTCTCCTGCCTCAGCCTCCCGAGTAGCTGGGACTACAGGTGCTGCCACCTCACCCGGCTAGCTTTTTGTATTTTTTAGCAGAGACGGGGTTTCACCATGTTCGCCAAGATGGTCTCAATCTCCTGACCTCGTGATCCACCCGTCTCGGCCTCCCAAAGTGCTGGGATTACAGGCTTGAGCCACCGCGCCCGGCCTCCTTCAGCACTTTAAACATGCCATGCCACTCTCTCCTGGCCTGGAAGATTTTCATTAAAAATCTGCTGCCAGACATATTGGTGCTCTATTGTATGTTATTTTTTTTCTCTTGCTGCTGTTAGAAGCCTTTCTTTATCCTTGACATGGGAGTTTGATTATTAAATGCCTTCAGGTAGTCTTCTCTAGGTTTGGCAAGTCCCACCTTTCCAGACGGAATGAGTGCTCATCTTACATATGGTAATTGATGTCTCATATCTCCCTAAAATGTATAAAACCAAACTGTGCTCTGACCACCTTGGATACATGTCATCAAGCCCTTCTGAGGCTGGGTCACAGATGCATCCTTAACCTTGGCAAAGTAAACTTTCCAAATTGATTGAGATTTGTCTCAGAAACATTTGCTTTACAAATTGGTGATCATGAAGTGACTGAGTGGAGGTGGCCCTGACTTTTGACAAATCTCCTATTAGTGCTTGATACTAGTTTGAGCTATCTTTATGACTCAAACCAGTGGGACAATTTTCTGAGGCCTGGGAGCTCTCTTCCTTTCAGAGAACCCCTGATCTCCCAAAATTTGGTTGAGATCTAAAGTTTATTGTGCTGTACAACTCTTTTTCTGGAGTTTTATTTGCTTCTAACAAGGAAGGCAAGTTTTCCTGCTTCCATGATGATGAAAGGCAGGTAACTTTTTTCTGGAGTTTGAGCTCACTTCCAACAGGGATGGTGAGTTTGAGATTTTTCTGCTTCTATAATGGTAGAGAGGATTCTTCAGCCTGAGACCAATTCCTAGGTAAGTAGCTGAATTGGGGTTTTGTTTTGGCTAAAGTTACAATTAACAACCAGCTGGTCTTAATTTATCCTTACCATTAGAGTGCTCAGTAATCATATTGTAGAGGTTTTTTGTAGGGGTTGTTTGTTCTGTTTTTTCTCCTATTAGACTTGACCAACTTTACCTGACTTGGCCAAATCTAAATGAGAATTCCAAATTATGGGGAACAAGAACTCTCTGAATTAGCTAAAATTTCTGACAGCTGCAAAAGAGAAAAACAAAACAAAACAAAACTATGCACTAGGTTTCTATATTTGCTTCCTGTCTTAAAAAAAAATTGTTCTCTCATTTACTTTTCTTCCACCCTATTTCTCCTTTACCTTTGCTAACTTTGGTACCAATAAAAATCTAGAGAAGGCTTCTAATGATTTGATCTTCTTAAAGAACTCAGACAAAGGTGCCACTCACTTTGACTGTTTTGAGAGTGTTCTGTCTTCCTTGTGGAGTTTTAAGAGTCATGGGGAAGTTCTTCTTAGGCCTACAGCTCTGCTTTTCTGTATTGCATTACCTGACCTATTTGACTTTTGGAGGTACCAGAGATGACTTTGTACCATAAGATGATTTGACCTTGGTGTAATCGTGGATGTGAACTCCTAAGTTAAAGTTGGCTGCAGACAGTTTACAGGAAGTTGTCTTTTTTTCCTCCTAGGAAATTGTTTAGGATCCTAATTCTAATTTAAAGGGGCATTCTAAAGAGTCTTCTCCATTGTTTTTCCCTCTGAAATTAATCTCAATTGGCTTCTCTGTGCATTTGCATGTGAAACTGAACTGTTGTTTTCATAGATAAATGAGAGACTGAGTTTTCTCAGCTCTGAAGAGACAGGGCATTTTGCTCCTCCCAGATGAAAGGCACCCTGTGTTACTGGGGGCTGAGTGGGAGTGTCTGGGGGGTTGACCCCCTCATGAAGTGCAGTGGCCCTACAGCGATCACCCGACAAAGTTAGTTTTAAAAGGCTCATCCTGGGAGCAGATACAGGAGCTGGTCACTCCATATTTTGAGCCCTCTCAGAGGAGTTAGTCCTCCAGAGATAGAAACTGAGGCACATAAGAAGGTGGAAACAACTCAGTGATGACATACTGGGGAGTCCCACTCACAACCACCACAATTCAACTCACTCCACTAAACCCTAGGTCACAGCATAGTTTCTCCTTTAAAAAAAGAAAAAGTAGGAAATAAAGAATATAAATAATCTAAGAATGAGAAAATTCAAGGAGAATGACTCCATTTCAGGGGTTCTGTTGGTTTTATTGCACCTCTACATTCAAGTGTTTGTATAAAATGATCATATTATGGACTTTTTGTGCAAAATTACATCAAGGAAAATTCAGAGCCCAAAGGTTAACCTGCAGCAACTATAAAGCTCCTAAGTTCTTTCTCCATCTCTCTACTTTCTTTTCTGGTTGCTTTAAGTCTGTGGTTACTTTTCTACTGAGATAAAATCCACTGTTTGCATTCAACCTATTTTTTGTTATTGCTTTTGAAAACCAATGAATTTGTATTTATATCTCATGGCTATAATTCTGAAGTAAAAGCTATAGAATCTCTGTTTGTATGAGTGTGTATGTGTCTGTTTATATGTACACACATGTATTTTGTTATGTGTTTTTGGTCACAATGTACAAAATTTGGCTTAAACTTAAAGAGTACTCATAAATTAAATAATAAGCTCAGATGCTTTCCAAGTTCACATGACTCAAGTAAAATCTTTAATAAGCTAGCTTTAAAATTATTGGTAAAGTAATATTATAAATTTCTTAAGAATTTTCAGCATTTTTGTTTGACTTTATTGATTATGAGATTTCATACTTACCCCTGCCAAATATGAGAAGGTGTCAAAATTTGGCATAAGGGTTGTTAAACTATAAACCAAGCCCCAAACAGAATAATCTTTGCTTGTGTAATTTTTGATAAATAAGACATTAATATTGGTTTAATGAAAACAAGTAAATCTTGAATTATTTGTTAAAAAATCACATACTTAATCTTAAGGGTCTTCCTTAGGTAAGCACCCGAAATTCAGGCTATAAAATGGGTGACAGGGAAATATCTTTAAATGATGACTATTGCAATTTTTATAAATAGGTAAACTATTAAAATAAAATGATTACATAAATGTAATGGGATAAATACTTGCAGACAAACTTGTCATAATCTAGAATCTAGGCCAAGTGCAGTGGCTCACACCTGTAATCAAAGCACTTTGGGAGGCCAAGACAGGTGAATCACCTGAGGTCAAGAGTTCGAGACCGGCCTGACCAACATGGAGAAACCCCATCTCTACTAAAAATACAAAATTACCTGGGTATAGAGGTGCATGCCTGTAATCCCAGCTACTTGGGAGGCTGAAGCAGGAGAATTGCTTGATCCCCAGAGGTGGCGGTTGTGGTAAGCCAAGATCACGCCATTGCACTCTAGCCTGGGCAGGAAGAGTGAAATTCTGTCTCAAAAGAAAAAGTATCTAAAGTTATGCTAAATTAATAAATATAATTAATAAGTATTTCCTTAAATGTCTTGGCATATTCTAATAAAAATATATTGTAGAAAAACATGATTTCTAAAAATTATGTGTTCTTGTTATAAGTTAAATAATTTTGTGTAATTAGAAGCTTATTTAAATGTTATGTATGAAACAGTGCAAAAAGAACCAGGAAATAAGAGAGATATAAACAGAGTTACAGAATTAAAGAGGTATTTTTGGAAAGAAAGCTTAAAAAAAGTAATTTATATGAGAGTCTGTATGGTGAATTTTTGTCCTGAAATAAAATGACTGGATTGTTAAACAACTGGATATTTAGGATAAACGAGAAAGTCCAAGCATGACGTGAATGGTCTAAGTCATAATAAGGTTAGTTAAAAAAGTAATTTATAAAAATGTTACATGATTAATTCACTACAATTAAGGAAATTATAATAAACAATTGCACTATTTATTATATTAGACTATAATATTAAAAATACACTTAAACAAAAACCAAATAACTGCTTGAAAAAAAGACTTCATTAAAAATATTGAGTTATTATTGGCTGGGTGTGGTGGCTCATGCCTGTAATTCCAGCACTTTGGAAGGCCAAAGTGGGCAGATCACCTGAGGTCAGGAGTTCAAGACCATCCTGGCCAACATGGTGAAACTTCATCTCTATTAAAAATACAAAAAATTATCCAGGCATGATGGTGCATGTCTGTAATCCCAGCTCTGCAGGAGGCTGAGACAGGAGAATTGCTTGAATTCAGGAGGCAGAGGTTGCAGTGAGTCAAGATCATGCCACTGCACTCCAGCCTAGATGACAAAGTGAGTCTCTGTCTCCAAAAAAATCGAGTTATTTTTAATGCAATAAATTTTTAATTTTAAATTCTATAATCTCTTTCTTTTTGGAAGTATTCAGATTTACATCTCACACACTGTAATGTGTTGCTTCAGCTCCTTATCTCTCTTGAGAAGATCTGGGATGGTAACTCTCTCCTTCAATTTTTATTGTAACATTTTATTTATTAATAATCCAAAGTAGATAAAGAAATTGTTTAAAACAGGCAAGTAAAAAACCTTTTGAATCTGCTTTTGTCTGCATGTCTGTTGTAACTATGTTGATGTGTCATGTTAAAGTAATATTTCACTATTAAACTGTATGACAGAGCTCAAATCATTAGATTTAAAATTAAGGGCTTGTCAGACTGACAGAAGCTAGCTAAGATGCCTTTTAATTCAGATGACTTTGGCAAACTTTGGTAAGATTAATTAGGTAAATTTAATTTCAAAATTCTCTGCAATATTTTAAAATCTTAAAATCATGTTATGTTAAATTAAGTAACCTCAGTTTCGTTTTCTGGCACTGGGAATTTGGGTTACTAAGAATTAAAATAGTAGGAGCATAATAGGTGTTTTTGGTAAGGTTATAAAACACAAAGATGTTGTTTTTGCTGAAGAAAATGTGATTTTTCCCTAGTTAAGAGACTATTTCAGAGTCAATTTAAATTAAATAAAAAATTACATATAGAAAACTAAATGGGTAAAAAGAAAAATTAAGCCAGGGCAACAAAAGTTACCTCTATGACATGTGGTTACCAATAAGATAGTTTCTGTGGGGGAAGCGCAGAACCAAGTAACTATTAAAATCAGAGGCTATAATATAAAGGAATTGTTCCATTTAGTAGCTTGGTATTGTATTAGTCTGTTTCAATATTGCTATAAATAACTACCTGAGACTGTATAATTTATAAAGAAAAGTGTTTTAATTGGCTCATAGTTCTTCTGGCTGTACAGGAAGCATGGCTGGGGAGGCCTCAGGAAATTTACAATCATGCTGTCAAACAAAGAGGAAGGAGGCACATCTTACATGACCAGAGCAGGAAGAAGAGTGAAGGGGGAGTCAATATATTTAAACAAGTAGATCTTGTGAGAATTCACTCACAGTTATGAGAACAGGAAGGGATAAATCTGCCCTCATGATCCAATCACCACCCACCAGGCTCCTTCTCCAACACTGTGGATTACAATTCAACAGGAGGTTTGGGTGGAGACACAAATCCAAACCATATCTTTCCACCTCTGGCCTCTCCCAAATCTCATGTCCTAATCGCATTGAAAAATAAGATTATCCCTTTTCTACAGTCCGCCAAGCCTTAACCCACTTCAGCATTAACACAAAAGTTCAGAGTCCAAAGTCTCATAAAGATAAGGCAAGCCCCTCTGCCTATGAGTCTGAAAAATTAAAAACAAGTTAGTTATTTCTAAGATACAATGTTGGTACAGGCATTGAGTAAATATGCCCATTCCAAAAGGGAGAAATCAGTCAAAAAAAGGGGCTACAGGTCCCATGCAAGTCTGAAACCTAGCAGGACAGCCATTAATATTAATGCTCCAAAATAATCTCCTTTGACTCCATGTCTCACATCCAGGCCACATTGATACAAGGGATGGGCTCCCAAGGCCTTGGGCTGTTCTGCCTCTGTGGCTCCACAGGGCTCAGCTCTCATGGCTACTCTGAAGGGATGTCATTGAGTGCCTGTGGCTTTTCCAGGTGCATGGTGTAAGCTGCCGGTGGATCTACTATTCTGCATTCCGGAAGATAGTGGCCCTTTTCTCACAGCTCCACTAGGAAGTGCCCCAGTGGGACTCTCAATGGGGACTCCTAGCCCACATTTTCCCTCCACACTCCTCTGGTGTTCTCCATGAGGGCTCCATGCAACAGATTTCTTCCTGGAACATCCAGGCATTTTCATACATCCTCTGAAATCTAGGCAGAGGTTCTTAAGCCCCAATTCTTGCACTCTCTGCACCTGCAGACTTAACACCACGTGGACGCCACCAAGGCTTATGGCTTGCAACTTCTGAATCAATGGCCTAAGCTGTACCTTGGCCCCTTTTGGCCATGGTTGGAGCTGGATCAACTGTGATGCAGGGCAACATTTCCTGAGGCTACACAGAGCATTGGAGCCCTGGGCCCAACTAAGGACGTCATTCTTCTCTCATAGGCCTCCTATCCTGTGATGGAAGGGACTGACACAAAGGTCTTTATAATGCCTTCAAGGAATTTTCCCCATTATCTTGGCTATCAATATTTGGCTCCTCTTATGTGAATTTCTGCTGCTGACTGGAATTCCTCTCCTGAAAACAAGTTTTTCTTTTTTTTTCTACCACATGGTTAGGCTACAAATTTTCTAAACTTTTATGCTCTGCTTCACTTTTAAATATAGGTTCCAGGTTCAGATTATGTCTTTGCTCACACATATGATCATACACTGTTAGAAGCACTCAGGCCACATCTTTAATTCTTTACTGTTTAAAAATTTCTTCTGCCAGAAACCCTAAATCATCTATCTCAAGTTCAAAGCTCCACAGATCCCTAGACCAGGGGCACAATCCTTCCAGTCTCCTTGCTGAAAGCATAACAAGAGTGACTGTTGCTCCAGTTACCAAATAGTTACACATCTCCATCTGAGACCACCTTAGCCTGGACTTCACTGTACATATCACTATCAACATTTTGGTCACAACCATTCAGCAAGTTTCTAGGAAGTTCTAAACATTATTTCATCTTCCTGTCTTCTTCTCAGCCCTCCAAACTGTTCCAACCTTTTCATTACCCAGTTTCAAAGCTGCTTCCACATTTTCAGGCATCTTTATGGTCATGCCCCCCTTCCCAGTACCATTTTTTGGTATTAGTTTGTTCTCATATTGCTATCAAGAACTACATGAGACTGGGTTATTTATAGAGAAAAGAGGTTTAACTGACTCACAGTTCCACAGGCTGTACAGGAAGCATGGCTAGGGAAGCCTCGGAAAACTTCAATCATGGTGGGAGGTGCTATATACTTTTAAACAACCAAATCTCAAGAGAATTTACTCACTATCACAAGAACAGAAAGGGGGAAATCCACCCCTATGATGCAATTACCTCTCACCAAGTCCCTCCTCCAACATTGGGGATTACAATTTGATATGAGATTTGGGTGGGGACAGAAATCCAAACCATATCAGATATCATCAGCTTCTTGAGAAACCCTTACTATAATGGACTGTAAAAACAAACACTTTGAGGACAAAATTCTCAATTTTAAATGGTGCAGAATGAAAGAGAGTGTTTGAGTTGATGCAGGACCTACAGCTCACCATTGAACAATTACTGATGAACATATATAATATGAACAAAGAGGTGGTTATTCCTGATAGAATACCCAGCCTAGTAGACTGGATTTATACCACTGTAAGGTCTGTTTACCCTGAGAAGGGAACCATCTGACTCTTATAAAATACGAAGTGGAGCTCCCCAGATGAAGCAGTTGATATAATTCATATGCAAGCCATGTGGGACTGACTTTATGATGACTGGGATATTCTCCTATAGAATATGCCTATAACTATCCAAGATGGCCGAATAGGAACAGCTCCAGTTTACAGATCCCAGCATGACAGACGCAGAAGATGGGTGATTTCTGCATTTCCAACTGAGGTACTGTGTTCATCTCAATGGGGCTTGTCAGACAGTGGGTGCAGCCCATGGAGTGTGAGCCAAAGCAGAGCAGGGCATCTCCTCATCCAGGAAGCACAAGAGGTCAGGGAATTCCCTTTCCTAGCCAAGGGAAGCTGTGACAGACAGTGCCTGGAAAATCGGGACACTCCCACCCTAATACTGCACTTTTCCAACAGTCTTAGCAAACAGCACACCAAGAGATTATATCCCGTGCCTGACTCAGAGAGTCCCATGCCCATGAAGCCTCGCTTACTGCTAGCACAGCACAGCAGTCTGAGATCAAACTACAAGGGAGCAGCAAAGCTGGGGGAGGGGTGTCCGCTGCTGCTGAGGCTTGAGTAGGTTAACAAAGTGGCCAGGAAGCTCAATCTGGCTGAAGCCCACTGCAGCTCAAGGAGGCCTGCCTCTGTAGACTCCACCTCTGGGAGCAGGGCATAGCTGAATAAAAGACAGCAGAAACTTCTGCAGACTTAAACCTCCCTGTCTGACAGCCTGGAAGAGAGGAGTGGTTCTCCAAGCACGGAGTTTGAGATCTGAGAATGGACAAACTGCCTCCTCATGTGAGTCCCTGACCCCTGAGTAGCCTAACTGGGAGGAACATCCCAGTACGGGCCAACTGACACCTCATACAGCTGGGTACCCCTCTGAGATGAAGCTTCCAGAGGAAGGATCAGGCAGCAACATGTGCCATTCTGCAACATTTGCTGTTCTGCAGCCTCCACTGGTGATACCCAGGCAAACGGGGTTGGGAATGGACTTGCAGCAAACTCCAACAGAACTGCAGCTGAGGGTCCTGACTGTTAGAAGGAAAATTAACAAACAGAAAGGACATCCACAAGAAAACCCCATCTGCACGTCACCATCATCAAAGACCAAAGGTAGATAAAACCACAAAGATGGGGAGAAACCAGAGCAGAAAAGCTGAAAATTCTAAAAATCAGAGCCCCTCTTCTCCTCCAAAGGAATGCAGCTCCTCACCAGCAAAGGAACAAAGCTGGACAGACAATGACTTTGACGAGTTGAAAGAAGTAGGCTTCAGACGATTGGTAATAACAACTTCTCCGAGTTAAAGGAGGATATTTGAACCCACTGCAAAGAAGCTAAAAACCTTGAAAAAAGATTAGACGAATGGCTAACTAGAATAAACAATGTAGAGAAGACCTTAAATGACCTGATGGAGCTGAAAACAATGGCACAAGAACTAAGTGATGCATGTACAAGCTTCAATAGCCAATTTAATCAAGTAGAAGAAAGGGTATCAGTGATTGAAGATCAGATGAATGAAATGAAGCAAGAAGAGAAGTTTAGAGAAAAAAGAGTAAAAGGAAAGGAGCAAAGCCTCCAAGAAATATGGGACTATGTGAAAAGACCAAATCTACGTCTGATTGGTGTACATGAAAGTGACAGGGAGAATGGAAACAAGTTGGAAAACACTGTGCAGGATATTATCCCAGAGAATTTCCCAAACCTAGCAAGGCAGGCCAACTTTCAAATTCAGGAAATACAAAGAATGCCACAGATACTCCTCGAGAAGAGCAACTCCAAGACACATAATAGTCAGATTCAGCAAAATCGAAATGAAGGAAAAAATGTTAAGGGCAGCCAGAGAGAAAGGTCGGGTTACCCACAAAGGGAAGCCCATCAGACTAACAGTGGATCTCTTGGCAGAAACGCTACAAGCCAGAAGAGAGTGGGGGCCAACATTCAACATTCTTAAAGTAAAGAATATTCAACCCAGAATTTCATATCCAGCCAAACTAAGCTACACAAGTGAAAGAGAAATAAAATCCTTTACAGACAAGCAAATGCTTAGAGACATTTATCACCACCAGACCTACCTTAAAAGAGCTCCTGAAGGAAGCACTAAACATGGAAAGGAACAACTAGTACCAGCCACTGCAAAAACATGCCAAATTGTAAAGTCTATCAATGGTAGGAAGAAACTGCATCAACTAACAAGCAAAATAACCAGTTAACATCATAATGACAGGATCAAGTTCACACATAACAATATTAACCTTAAATGTAAATGGGTTAAATGCTCCAATTAGAAGACACAGACTGGCAAATTAGATAAAGGGTCAAGACCCATCAGTTTGCTGTATTCAGGAGACCCATCTCACATGCAGAGACACACATAGGCTCAAAATAAAGGGATGGAGGAAGATCTACCAAGTAAATGGAAAACTCCCCCCCTCAAAGAAACAGGGATTGCAATCTTAGTCTCTGACAAAACAGACTTTAAACCAACAAAAATCAAAAGAGACAAAGAAGGCCATTACATAATGGTAAAGGGATCAATTCAACAAGAAGAACTAACTATCTTAAATATGTATGCACTGAATACAGGAGCACCCAGATTCATAAAGCAAGTCCTTAGAGACTTACAAAGAGACTTAGACTCCCACACAGTAATGATGGGAGGCTTTAACACCCTACTGTCAACATCAGACAGATCAATGAGACAGAAAGTTAACAAGGATATCCAGGAATTGAACTCAGCTCTGCTCCAAGTGGACCTAATAGATATCTATGGAACTCTCCACCCCAAATCAACAGAATATACATTCTTCTCAGCACCACATTGGGCTTATTCCAAAATTGACCACATAGTTGGAAGTAAAGCACTCCTCACAACATGTAAAAGAACAGAAATTATAACAAACTGTCTCTCAGACTATAGTGCAATCAAACTAGAAATCAGGATTAAGAAACTCACTTAAAACTGCTCAACTACATGGAAACTGAACAACCTTCTCCTGAATGACTAATGGGTACATAATGAAATGAAGGCAGAAATAAAGATGTTCTTTGAAACCAATGAGAAAAAAGACACAACATACCAGGATCTCTGGGACACATTTAAAGCAGTGTGTAGAGGGAAATTTATAGCACTAAATGCCCACAAGAGAAAGCAGGAAAGATCTGAAATTGACATCCTAACATCACAATTAAAAGAACTAAAGAATCAAGAGCAAACACATTCAAAAGGTAGCAGAACGCAGGAAATAACTAAGATGAGAGCAGGACTGAAGGAGATAGAGACACAAAAAACCCTTCAAAAAATCAATGAACCCAGGAGCTGGTTTTTTGAAAAGACCAACAGAACTGATAGACTGCTAGCAAGACTAATAAAGAAGAAAAGAGAGAAGAATCAAATAGAAGCAGTAAAAAATGATAAAGGGTATATCACCACTGATCCCACAGAAATACAAACTACCATCAGATAATACTATAAATACCTCTATGCAAATAAAGTAGAAAATCTAGAAGAAATGGATATATTCCTGGACACATGCATCCTCCTAACACTAAACCAGGAAGAAACTGAATCCCTGAATAGACCAATAACAGGCTCTGAAATTGAGGCAACGGTTAATAGCCTACCAACGAAAAAAAGCCCAGGACCAGACGGATTCACAGCCGAATTTTACCAGAGGTACAAAGAGGAGCTGGTACCATTCCTTCTGAAACTATTCCAACCAATAGAAAAAGAGGGAATCCTCCCTAACTCATTTTATGAGGCCAACATCATCCTGATACCAAAGCCTGGCAGACACACAACAAAAAAAGAGAATTTTAGACCAATATCCCTCATGAACATCGATGCAAAAATCCTCAATAAAATACTGGCAAACTGAATCCAAAAGCATATCAAAAAGCTTATCCACCATGATCAAGGTGGCTTCATCCCTGGGCTGCAAGGTTGGTTCAAAATATGCAAATCAATAAGTGTAATCCCATCATATAAACAGAAGTAAAGACAAAAACCATATGATTATCTCAATAGATGCAGAAAAGGCCTTCTACAAAATTCAACAGTCCTTCATGATAAAAACTCTCAAGAAACTAGGTATTGATGGGACGTATCTCAAAATAATAAGAGCTATTGATGACAAACCCACAACCAATATCTTACCAAATGGGCAAAAACTGGAAGCGTTCCCTTTGAAAACTGGCACAAGACAGGGATGTCCTCTCTCACCCCTCCTATTCAAAATAGCGTTAGAAGTTCTGGCAAGGGCAGCGAGGCAGGAGAAAGAAATAAAGGGTATTCAATTAGGAAAAGAAGAAGTCAAATTATCCCTGTTTGCAGATGACATTATTGTATATTTAGAAAACCCCATCATCTCAGCCCGAAATCTCCTTAAGCTGATAAGCAACTTCAGCAAAGTCTCAGGATACAAAATCAATGTGCAAAAATCATAAGCATGCTGATACACCAATAACAGACAAACAGAGAGCCAAATCATGAGTGAACTCCCATTCACAGTTGCTTCAAAGAGAATAAAATACCTAGGAATCCAACTTACAAGGGATGTGAAGGACCTCTTCAAGGAGAACTACAAGCCACTGCTCAACGAAATAAAAGAGGACACAAACAAATGGAAGAACCAATATCGTGAAAATGGCCATACTGCCCAAGGTAATTTAGAGATTCAATGCAATCCTCATCAAGCTACCAATGACTTTCTTCACAGAATTGGAAAAAGTTACTTTAAAGTTCATATGGAACCCAAAAAGAGCCTGTATTGCCAAGAAAATCCTAAGCCAAAGGAATAAAACTGGAGGCATCATGCTACCTGACTTCAAACTATACTATAAGGGTACAGTAACCAAAACAGGATGGTACTGGTACCAAAACAGAGATATAGACCAATGGAACAGAACAGAGCTCTCAGAAATAATGCCAAAAATCTGCAATCATCTGATTTTTGACAAACCTGACAAAAGCAAGCAATGGGGAAAGGAATGCCTACTTAATAAATGGTGCTGGGAAAACTGGCTAGCCATATGTAGAAAGCTGAAACTGGATCCCTTCCTTACACCTTATACAAAAATTAATTCAAGATGAATTAAAGACTTAAATGTTAGATGTAAAACCATAAAAGCCCTAGAAGAAACCTAGGCAATACCATTCAGGACACAGGCATGGGCAAAGACTTCATGACTAAAACACCAAAAGCAATGGCAACAAAAGTCAAAATTGACAAATGGGATCCAGTTAAACTAAAGAGCTTCTGCATAGCAAAAGAAACTACCATCAGAGTGAACAGGCAACCTACAGAATGGAAGAAAATTGTTCCAATCTACCCATCTGACAAAGGGCTAATATCCAAAATCTACAAAGAACTTAAACAAATTTACAAGAAAAAAGTCAAACAACGCCATCAAAAAGTTGGTGAAGGACATGAATAGACAATTCTCAGAAGAAGACATTTATGCAACCAATAGACACATGAAAAAATGCTCATTATCACTGGCCGTCAGATAAATGCAAATCAAAACCACAATGAGATACCATCTCACACCAGTTAGGATGGCGATTATTAAAAAATCAGGAAACAACAGGTGCTGGAGAGGATGTGGAGAAATAGGAACACTTTTGCACTGTTGGTGGGTCTGTGATCTAGTTCAACCATTGTGTAAGACAGTGTGGCGATTCCTCAAGGATCTAGAACTAGAAATACCATTTGACCCAGCCATCC
Organism: Macaca mulatta; assembly: GCF_049350105.2. Lineage (NCBI taxonomy): Eukaryota > Metazoa > Chordata > Mammalia > Primates > Cercopithecidae > Macaca > Macaca mulatta. The sequence goes on along the minus strand of NC_133426.1, from coordinate 74,395,554 downwards.
CATTACTGGGTATATACCCAAAGGATTATAAATCATGCTGCTATAAAGACACTTGCCCACGTATCTTTATTGTGGCACTATTCACAATAGCAAAGACTTGGAACCAACCAAAATGGCCATCAATAATAGACTGGATTAAGAACATGTGGCACATATACACCATGGAATACTATGCAGCCATGAAAAATAATGAGTTCATGTCCTTTGTAGGGACATGGTTGAAGTTGGAAACCATCATTCTGAGCAAACTACCACAAGGACAGCAAACTATACACTGAATGTTCTCACTCATAGGTGGGAAGTGAACAATGACAACACTTGCATGCAGGGTGGGGTATATCACACACCGGGACCTGTCATCAGGTCAGGGGAGGGGGGAGGGATAACATTAGGAGATATACCTAATGTAAATGAGGAGTTAATGGATGCAGCACAGCATCATGGCACTTATATACATATGTAACAAACCTGCACACTGTGCATATGTACCCTAGAACTTAAAGTATAATAATAATAATAAAGAATTTGCCTATAACTGGGTCATGATAAATTTAAGGGGGCCCCTTTTACTTGGGTACCCCTCCCACAGATTTATATGCCTCTTTGAGAAGCCTTATCAAATTTGCTATCTCTCATGGGTCTTACAGTTGCTTATTACAGCATTGGGGATAATTAATAACAACAACGGCAACAGCAAAAGGAATGGAAAAAGGGAGTCAAATTACTTTCCCCAGAAGGGTGGTAGAAATTTTTGGATGGTTATTCACTATTTGCCCCAAATCGGAAATTTAAAAAAAAAAAAATCAGAAGGCATAGGTTATCATGAGATTGCTGATATTGCCTGGGGCAATGCTGAGCCAAATTAAGTTAAACATTTATAAAAGAGCCCAAATTCCTATACTCACTCTCTGCTGGGAACCCAAAATTGTTTTTCACCAGAAAAGGTAAAATGGTCTGGGAGTAGAAAACTTCCTGGGGCCAGAACATAAAAAATATACAAGTTAATAGAATTATAAAATTTGAGATATTTAAACAGACTTAATGTAAGGTAATTGTAATTCCTTTACCAAAATGTCTTATGAAAATGGGTATTGCATCTAACTAGGGGATGTTTCCCTTATTTTTAAACCTGCTTTTTGAGAAATGTTCATTGGACACACTAAATGGGGAATAATAAGATTGTCTGAGCCTAAAAATATAGGATAGAAGCTGGAGTGCTAGTCAGGACAAATTCTCCACTTTGTAGCCTTTTGTGGAGAATTTATTGGGACTTATGGCAAAAGACTGTGAGTACTCTCCAATAAGAATGACTGGACTGGTAAATTTCCACTTGAGCAGCACTTACTGTCTTGCTGTGGAATGTTAACTGAGGCTATCCCTATGCTAATAAAAATAGTGGTGTCCAAAAGAGTTCCATGATAAAATAAAAATGGTTTACATAAGCTCTTGCTACCTGGGGATACAAGGAGGAGATACTCATGAGCAGTGAGCCTCTTTTTTCCGTAGTACTGATTCTAACTATGTGAGGAGCTGCTAGATTCTATTTAACTTGATAGCTACCATGAACTGTTTGGCTTGTGAATGGCAGTTCCGAAGTGAATAAATATCTTGTTTGGAAGCCTGCTGCTCTGGTTAAAGAAGGGTCAAATTTGTTTTTCTTTTAAGTTATTTATAGTTTAGAGCATTTGGGTGAAATATGTTATTGTAAGCAAATTTACTTTTCTCTCTGAGTTCTCCAAAATCCAGACTGTGATTTTATGACAATTGAGTTATTTGCCTAAGTTTGGTAAGAGTCTTTTAGAACAGAACAATTGAGGACACTGGTTATTTTACTAAGACTTTGACTAAAATAGCATACTATTGGGTAAAGTTCCCACAAATCCAACTTAAGAGGAGCCTACATAGCCAATCAATTCTTGCTGCACCTTATGTGAATAATCAGACTAAGTATAATAAGCTTAAAACTTATTTTGTGCACAAATTGGTCTTACTATAATTTCTATTTAATAGAAAAGGAGGGCTAGAGAGAAAAAGAAATAGTTTCAAAGAAAAAGTGTAACACTTGATATGAGATTTCAGCCCTAAGATTTTTTTTCTTTCAGTGCAGATTGAATCATGGATTATTTTTTTTGGCTACAGTTATCCTGTAGAGAGTACCAGATTATAATTTTTCTTTATATTTTTTGTTGGTACCCTAATTGAATTGATTTATTTTTCTGTTCTGACACGCAAATACTCTTTTCATTGTCAAAATATTAATGTCATTTATTTCTCTGTGTTTTACTTCTAAGGAAACCAACATCATGGTATTCTGAAGACCAGAAATGTGAATCTCTCTCATTTGGCATCCCACTGGGCCTGATTTGTTTTTCACTGCAAATGCACTACTTCTAAGACTTATATAAGCACCCTCCCCCTATGCCCAGGGACTGATGCAAAAGAGGCAGTCATGTGAGACTGTAAGGGCTGCTTTTGAGGGGTAAAATTAGGTCAAGGTCAGACCCTCCAAATCAAGGATGGTGCAAATAGGTTTAAACTGCTTGCAAAACAAGGGACTTTGCCTCCTGAGCTATCATTATGTGGCACCTTTGCATCCACCCAACCATAATTTCCTGCTTCCTGAAGAATTAGGAGAAAATAATTACTGATAAGATAAAGATACCTTGTGACAAAGCCTCCCAAGCATAATACTCCCAGTTAGGAGTTGTCCCAATAGATACATATTTTCTTAAATTTTTTTTTCAGAACAATGGGTATATTTTATAGTTAATTGCTGTAAGTCCGTAGCTAAAACCAAGATTACGGTAACTCAAAGCATATAAGTTAAAAATATCAGTTTTGTAACCTTGCCTTTGGCTTTTTGTTTGTTGGCTTTCTACTTTAAAAATAATAATAAATTTAAGGGGTAATGAATGCCGTTCATGTCCATTCCTATCTGGCCTAGAACAATTAATTGGCTGTAAGTCTTGTTGACTCTAAGTCCCTAAGCAGTGGGATTTAGAGTCCCATGGAAGGACAGGATGGGCCTGGGGCAGGCAGGCATGCCACCTCAGCAATACTATGGAACAAAATTAAAATTTGGTGCCTATTGATGTAGCAAATCTTGGCCAGAAGTGAAAGAATGTAAACCAAAAATAAAATTTGAAGGCCCTGTGAAATTTTACTTTCCCTTCTTAGCCAGGGCACCCTAAAATTTAACTTGAAAGACTGGTTCAGGCCATGTTGGGAAGTGGGGGTTGGACATGTCTCATTATACTCCTCCAGCATTAACATCAACACAAAAGATCTTAAGCCTGATAAGAAACATTTACAGCCTATTCTCTCTAAAGCCTGCTACTTGAAGCCTTCGTCTGCATAATAAAACCTAGGTCTCCACAACCCTTATCTTAACCCATACATTCCTTTCTCTAGATAGTAACTCAACTAATTTCCAATCAGAATATGTTTAAATCTCTGACCTGGAAGTCCCTGCTTCAAGTTGTCCTGCCCTTCCAGATTGAACCAATGTAAATCTTACATGTATTTATTGATGTATTATGTCTCCTTATAATGTATAAAAGCAAGTTGTGTCCCCAACCATGTTAGGCACACGTCGTAAGGACCTCCTGAGGTTGTTTCACTGATGTGTCCTTAACTTTGATGAAGTAAGCTTTCTAAATTGATTGAGACTTGTCTCAGATACTTTTTGGTTTACACCAGGATGACACTGGATCTTGCTCAAAGCCCACAGTGACCACTGCCTATGTTCACTCAAGGCCCAAGAGCTCTACAATTAGCAAGTATCAAATCCAGCCAGGTTTGTATGCTTCCCTTCAGGGCAGCAAGTTCCCCTCGGTTCCGCGTATGTCCCAAAAATCTGTCTGGGACCAGGGCATGTAGTCAGATACCTTAGGAGTCTATGTGGTGCTGTGTTCTACTGGGGCTGAACTGTCACACAAGCCACAAGACAGAGACCTTCCCACTCTTTCCTCTCCTTTCTTCAAGCAGAGACATCTCTCCCTTGGCCACCACTATGCCAGGTCCACAGTTAGTACTGCCTATCACCAATGTTCACTTGAGGCCTTAGGGCTCTTCAGCAAGCCCCGGCAAGCGGCTCAAGGGCTGGGTTACAGAATTTTCTGGAGATTAAATATCCTCTAGAGTTTTCCGTTGATTACTTGCTGTATGTCCTGTGTAAATGAAGAGAATATTTCCTTTCATGGCTGAAGTGTTACCATTTGATTTAGTTCTAGGAAGTCCTTAGGTTCCCTGTCTCCAGGTCCTATTCTCTTTACTCACTGAGTCTCTCCCTTCTGGGTAATGGGTTCACCTCTGTCTCAGGACAGGTCAAGAAATGCCATCCAGGAGCTAAGACCCCAGTGTGGCTGAGTTGTTACCCAAGCTGCAAGAGAAAGTTTCCTTTACTCTTTTTTTTTTTTCTCTCTTTTGCCCAAGTTGAAGAGGCCTTTCCCCATAGCCACCACAGCTGGTTATGAAGTCAGCATGGTTTTGAGTCTTAACCAATGTGCACAGTGAATACTGCCCATCTACCACTGCTGCTTATTGAGGGTCCAAGGGCTCTTTAGTCAGCTCATAATGAATTCTGCAAAAACTGGGTCCTTCCCTCGAAGGCAGTGAGTTCCATTCTGGCCCAGGAGGTGTTTCAAAATATCATCCAGGAACTAAGGCCGGGAATGGGGGCCTCAAGACTCTGCCTGGTGCCTTATCCTACTGTGGTTGAGCTGGTATCCAAGTTGCAAGACAAAGTCCTCTTTACTCTCCTTTCTCCTCTCCTCAAGCAGAGAGAAAGAGTCTCTACCAGAGCTGCGAGCTGTGTTCCCTAGTGTTGAGGGAGAGGTAATGCAAGCACTCCCTTGGCCACCCCAGCTTGCTTCTCACTAATTTGTATGTACCCAAAGTCTACTGGGTTATAGCCCAGCACAGTACCAGGACCTGCACAGGAATTGCAGTCCTTGTGGCCTCGACTGCCATACAAGTTTATTTACCACCCCAGAATACTTTAGTTCACTGTTGCAGAGTTGGTCGGAAACCGGGTTCCAACTGCTGGGATGTATAATTTGCCTCTCACTAGGGCTGGTCTAAATCTCCTACCATGGATGCTGTCTGAGTTCTGCCTATGTTGTTTTCCACTGTGACGGGGCAGCACTGAATTTCAATGCAAAGTCTCACAAGCTCTGCACTCTCCCTCCCCAGGGAGCACAGATTGTGTCTTCATGCCAGGTGATTACTGCTGGGGGATGAGGGAGGGGCTGTATATATGATTCAATACTGTCTTTTCTACTCTCTCCATTGCTTCTTTTCTTAATATGGTGTTAAAAACAAGTACTGTGATCTCTCAACTGATTTTTGGTTCTTATAAAGGAGTTTTGTTTTGTTTTGTTTTTGTTTGTTTATTTTAATAATCAATTTGGTGTTCCTGTGGGGTTGGGGGAACGATTGCTAGAGGATTCTATTTTACCATCTTGCTCTACCTTCCTCCTCCTCCCACTTACCTGAATTTTATGTGAGAAATAAGCTTCTATCTTTTTAATCTATTGTATTTTGGGGTCTCTTTGTTATATCAATCTCATTATATATATTAATTAATTAATATAGAATTTGGTATGAGAGTTGAGGCATTTTTATAGGATTTAGTGTATGAACAGCATGCAGAGAGAAGACAAAAAGTGTAGGCTAGAAAGCTAGTAACCCTATTTATGCTATGGAAGAATATTTGTTAATAATTTTGCTAGTGATACTTTGAAAGCCAGACCGCATGCTAATAGAGACCCTAACTCTGGTGTTAGTATGTGTTAGCTGCTTTTTGCCATTTGCAAGGTCCTATGAAAGAGATAATCTTCAGCTGCTTATAAGTGATGACTTTGTAGAAGTAGCTTCAGCAGAAAGGAGATAAGCCTGTGGCCCCTAAGCCTTTCTCAAGCATGTCATCTTAAGAATGAGTTTTAAGTCAGACAACGGTAATAAGCTTAGCCCACATATAGAAGGTAATGATTTGATATATGTATACACTCTAAAATAATTGCCACAACCAAGTTAATGAATATATTTATTATTTTACATAGTTACCTTTTTTTGTGGTGAGAATAAATAAGATCTACCTTCTTAGCAAATTTTAAGTATATAATACGTCATTACTAACTAGAGTTATCACGCTGTAAATTAGGTCTACAGAACTTATTCATCTTATAACTGTAGGGTTTGTTTTTACCCTCTGGCCAATATATCTCCATTTCCCTCACCCCCAAATACTGATAACCACCATACTACTCTGTTTCTAATGCATTCAATTTTTTTTTTTTTTTTTTTGGATTCCACATATAAGTAACATCACGCAGTATTTGCCTTTCTGTGTCTGGCTTATTTTACTTAGCACAATGCCTTCAAAGCTTACCCACGTTGTTACAAATTGCAAGAGTTCCTTCTTTTTTAGGGAAAATATTCTATTCTATATATGTGTCTCACAATTCTTTCATTAATTTATCCATAAACAGATATCATTCCCTGGTCTTGGTTATTGTGAATAATGCTGCAATGAACATAGGAGTGAAGTTATGTCTGCATGATACTAATTTTCTTTCCTTTGGATATATATTCAGAAGTGGGACTGCTGGATTACATGGCAGTTGTGCTTTTAATTTTTGAAGGAGCCTCTATGCTCTCCCCCATAGTGACTATAACAATTGACATTTCCACCAAGAGTGTTAAAGGCTTCCTTTGTCTCTGCATCATTGCCAATACTTGTTTATCTCTTTTTGACAGATATAAGGTAAATCTTTTAATTTGCATTTCTCTGATGATTAGTAAAGTTGAGCACCTTTTCATGTATCTAATGGCCATTTTTATGTCTTCTTTAGAGAAATGTCTATTCAGACTCTTTGTCCATTTTTTAATCATTTGTTTTTTTTTTGTTTTGTTTTGTTTTATTTTTTGCTATTGAGATGTATGAGTTTTTTATATATTTTGAATACTGACTCCTTATCAGATATATTTTTCATAAATATTATCTCCCATTACATATGGTACTTTTTCATTCTGCTGTTTCCTTTGCTATGCAGATGCTTTTTAGTTTGATGTAGTTACACTTGTTTATTTTTGTCTTGTTGCTTGTGCTTTTGCTGTTGGATCCAAAAATAATTTCCATCTCAATATAAAGGAGTTTCCCTCCCTCCATGTCTTCCAAAAGTTTTATGGTTCTTGGTCTTATGTTTCTATTTGTAATTTATTTCTAGTTGATTTTTGTGAGTGTTAGAGTCCAAGTTTATTAATTTGCATGTGGATATACAGTTTTCCAAATACTATTTATTGAAGGTTATCTTTTTGCCGTGATGCATTCTTGGTATCCTTATCAAATATTAGTTAATAGTATATGTGTGGATCTATTTCTGGGCCCTTAGTTCTGTTTCATTGGTCTATGAGTCAGCTTTTAATGCCAATATCATATTATTTTGATTTCTGTGGCTTTGTAATATAATTTGCAATAAGGAAGTGTGAAGGCTCTAGCTTTTTCTTTCTCAAGATTGCTTTGAGTCTTTGAGATCTTTTGTGGTTCCACACTAATTTTAGAATTGTTATTCTATTTCAGTGAAAAATGCCATTGAAATTTGAATAGGAATTACACTGAATCCATGTATCACTTTGGGAATTATGAACATTTTAACAATATTTATTTTCCAATTTATGAACAAAGGAGTTTTTAAATTTATTTGTTTCTATCCTTCATTTTTTTCGTCAATGTCTTACAATTTTTAAGGTACAGATTTTTCAAATTCTTGGTTAAATATATTCCTACATATTTTATTATTTTGATGATATTTAAAGAAGATGTTTTAGAAATTTAATTTCAGATATTTTGTTGTTAGTGTATAGAAATACACTGATTTTTTAATGTTGATTTTACATCCTGCTAGTTTTCTGAATTTGGTCATTATTTCCAACACATTTATTGTTGGAATCTGTAGAATTTGCTGTATCCAAGGTCATGTCATCTGCAAGCAGAGACAATTTTACTTCTTTTTATATTTGGATGGCATTTATTTCTTTTTTTCCTGTTGCTATGGATAAGACTTCGACTACTCTGCTGGATAGAAGTGGTGAGAGTGGGCACTTTTGTCTTGTTCCTGATTTTAGAGAAAAAATGTTCTGCTGATTATGGTTGAGTGATACTATCTGTGGGTTTGTCATACATGACCTTATTATGTTGACAGGCATTTCTTCTATACCCAGTTGTTTGAGAATTGCTTCATGAAGAAATGATGGAATTTGTCAAATGCTTTTTTCTGCATTTATTGAGAGCATCATAAGACCTTTCTCTTTTATTCTGTTAATGTGGTGTATCACATTTATTTATTGGTGTATGTTGAATGATCCTTGTACCTAGGGATAGATCCTATTTCATAATAATGTATAGTACTTTTAATGTGCTGTTGAATTAAGTTTGATATTATTTTGAGAATTTTCACATGTTTGGAAACCATAGAAATACATGGAAATTAAACAACATTCTTTTGAGTGACCATTGCGTCAACAAAGAAATTAGGATAGAATTACAAAACAATTCTTGAAACAAATAAAATTGAAACACAACACACCAAAACCTGTGGAATACAGCAAAAGCCTGGCCAAGGAGGAAGCTTATAGCAATAAATATTTACTTTTAAAAAGTAGAAAGATTATAAATTAACAAGGTAACAATGCATCTCGAGGAATAAGAAAAGCAAGAGCAAACCAAATTGCAAAGAAGCAGAAGAAAAGAAATAAAAATGATCAAAGAAAAATTAAATGAAATAGAGATTAAAAAATACAAAGGATCAACAAAATGAAAAGTTGACTCTTCAAAAAGATAAACAAAATTGACAAGCCACTAACTAGATGAATGAAGGAAAGACTCAGATAAAATCAGAAATAATAAAGGAGACATTACAACTGATACCAGAGAAATACAAAGGATCATCAGAAACTATTATGGACAACTATATGCTGACAAACTGGAAAACCTAGAGGAAATGGATAAGTTCTCAGTAACGTAGAACCTACCAAGATTGAATCAGGAAGAAACAGGAAACCTAAACATACCAATAATGAGTAGTAAGGTTGAATCAGGAATAAAAAGTCTCCCAGCAAAGAAAAGCCCAAGACTGGATGAATTCACAGCCAAATTCTATGAATTTTACATAGAAGAACTAACACCAATCCTCTTGAAACTATTTAAAAATGGAAGGGGAGGGAAATGTCCCTAACCAAGAGACCAGCATCATCCTGATATCCAAACCAGACAAGGACAAAATACAAAAAAAATAAACTATAGGCTAATATCTCTGATAAACCCAGATACAAGAATCCTCAACAAAATACTAGCAAACAAAATTCAACAGCATATCAAAAAGTTAATACAGCATGATCAAGTGGGATTCATACAAGGAATACAAGAATGGTTCAACATATGCAAATCAATAAATGTGATTCATATCAAAAGACCGAAGCACAAAAACCATATGATCACTTCAATAGATGCAGAAAAAGCATTTGATAAAATTTGACATTCTTTCATGATAAGAGCTCTCATTTAGGCATAAAAGGAACACACCTCAAAATAACAAAGGCTATATAAGACAAACCCATAAGCAACACCATAATGAATGGGGAATTTTCCTTAAAAACTTGAACAAGACTAGAATACTGACTTTCACCACTCCCATTCAACACAGTACTGGAAGTCCTAGCTAGAGCAGGCAGGCAACTGAAAGAAATAAAAGGCATCCAAATTGAAAGAGAGGAAGTTAAATTGTCCCTTTGCTGACAATATGCTTTTATACCTAGAAAAACCTAAAGACTCCACCAAAAAACTTAGATGTGACAATAAGTTCAATAAAGTGGTAGTACACAAAATCAACATACAAAAATCAGTAATGTTTCTACTCACCAACAATGATTTAGTTGAGAAAGAAATTAAGAAGACAATCCCATCTACAGTAGCTACAAAAATTATCTAGGAATACATTTAACCAATGAGGTGAAAGATCTCTACAAGAACTATAAAACACCAATGAAAGAAATCATAAATTACACAAATAAATGGAAAAAATCCCTTACTCATGAATTGAAAGAATAAATATTGTAAAAATGACCGTATTGCCCAAAGCAATCGATAGATTCAATGTAATCCCTATCAAGTTACCAACATCATTTTTCATAGGATTAGAAAAAAATCCCAAGGTAGCCATAAAAGAGACCAAAAAGAGAAAGCAATCCTAAGCAAAAAGGACAAACCTGGAAGCATCACATTGTCTAACTTCAAATTATTCTATCAGGCAATAGTAACTAAAATAGCATGGTACTAGTATAAAAATATGTGCATAGATCAATAAAACAAAATATGGAACCCAGAAATGAAGCCATACACTTACAACCAACTGATCTTTGATGAAATTTACAAATATAAACAATGAATATAGGACACTCTATTCAATAAGTGGTGCTGGGAAAATTGGCCAACCATATGCAGAAGAATGAAATTGTACCCTTTATCTCTCACCATATACAAAAATCAACTCAAAATGAATAAAACTTAAATATTAAGACCCCCAAACTATAAATATACTAGAAAAAACCTAGGGAAAACTTTCCTGGACATTGGTCTTTGAAAACAATTTATGACTAATACCTCAAAAGTATAGTCAATAAAAATAAAAATAGACAAATGGGACTGGATTAAATTAAAAAGCTTCTGCACAACAAAGAAATGATCAACACAGTAAACAATCTACTGTATGGGGGAACACATTTGCACATTACGCCTCTAAGAAAGAACTAATATCTAGAATCTATAGGAAATTCAAACAACTCAACAAGAGAAAAACAAACAACTCCATTAAAAATTAGACAAAGGAGCTGAGCAGACATTTTCTAAAGAAGAAATGCAAATGGCCAACTAATGCATGAAAAAATGCTCAACATCACTAATCATTAGATAAATGCAAATTAAAACCTACAATGTGACATCATCTTATACCAAAGAGAATAGCTATTATTAGAAATTCAAAACACAACAGATATTGGCACAGATACAGAGAAAAGGAAATCCTTATACACTGTTGGTGGGAATATAAATTAGTTTAACCTCTATGGAAAACAGTATGAAGATTTCTCAAAGGACTAAAAATAGAACTATCATTTAATCCAGCATCTTCTCAAGGAAAAGAAATCATCATACATAAAAGACACCAGTACTCATATATTCATTGCAGCACTATTCACAGTAGCAAAGTCATGGAACCAACCTAAGAGTCCATTAACATTGACTGAATACAGAAAATGTGGTATATATACACCATGGAATACTACACAGCCATAAAAAAGAATGAAATCATGTACTTTGCAGCAACATGGATGGAGCTGTTGACTCCTGAGTGAACTAACTCAGAAACAGAAAATGAAGCATTTCATATTCTCACTTATAAGTGGGAGCTAAACAATGGATATATATGGATATAAATGTTGAAATAATAGATGCTGGGGACTCCACAAAAAGGGAGGACATTAGGTGGGATAGGTTTGAAAAATTACCTATTGGGTACTATGTTCACTATTTGGTTAACGGGTATGTAAGAAGCCCAGTTCCCACCAATATACAATATACCTATGTAACAATCATGCACATGTACCTTCTGAACATAAAATAAAATAAAATAAAGACAGACAAAAAGAATTAATTTTTTTTTACAAAAATCAGAACACAAAAGAAGACAGCAAGAGAGGAAAAGAGAGATGAAAAGCTATAAGACATACAGAAAACAATTACAATTGCAATAGTAAGGCTTTTTCTACCAGTAATGTAAATATAAATGTAAATGGATTGATTTATCTATTCAAAAGACAGAGTGATTGAACTCCTGACCTCGGGTGATCTGCCTGCCTTGGGCTCCCAAACTGCTGGGATTACAGGCATGAGCCACCATGCCCAGCTGGGTCCTGGAAATTTAACCATGTCAATGCAGTCTATTTTACATTGTAAACCAAATGGGTGCCCTCCAAAGATTTTTTGACATTAGGAAACAAAAAGAAGACAAAAGGAGCCAAATCAGGAGTGTAAGGTCATCCACCTTAGACTAATGGATGCTTAATGATTTTCCATTAAACTTTTGCAAAATTGCAAAATTGCCATTGTTTGATGAGTGAAATGAATAGGAGCGTTGTCATGGAGGAGAAGGAAACTTTGGTGAAGTTTTCTTGGGTATTTCTCTGCTAAAGCTTTGGCTCAATTTCTGAAAACACTCTCTTAATAAGCAGATATTATCATTCTTTGGCCCTCCAAAAAGTCAACAGCAAAATACACTGAGCATCCCCCAAAATTTTTACCGTTACCTTTGTTCTTGAAACGTCTGCTTTTGCTTTGACTAGACCCCACTTCCACTTCTTGGTAGTCATTGCTTTGATCGTACTTTATATGCAGGATCATACTGGTAAAGCTATGTCACCTCCTGTAATATAGTTCCTTGAAGAAATACTTCAGGCTCTTAATCACACTTGTTTAAAATCTCCATTGAAGGCTCTGCTTTTATCTGTAGCTGATCTGTGCACAGCAGTTTTGGTACCCATTGAGTGAAAACTTTGCTCAATTATTTATTTATTTATTTATTTATTTATTTATTTATTGGCAGAATTGTGTAAGCTGAACCAATTGAGGTGTCTGTGGTGTTGGCTATTGTTTGTGCTGTTAATTATCAGTTCTCTTCAATTAGGGCATGGGTAAGATTAATTTTTTTCCTTACAAATTGATGTGAATGGTCCGTGAGATTCATCATTTTTTCCCTTTTAAAAATTTGATATCCGACCGAATGTGTTAGCTCATGCCTGTAATCCCAGCACTTTGGGAAGCCAAGGCAGGCCAATCACGAGGTCAGGAGATTGAGACCATCCTGGCTAACACAGTGAAACCCCATTTCTACTAAAAATACAAAAAATTAGCAGGGCGTGGTGGCAGGCACCTGTAGTCACAGCTACCCGGGAGGCTGAGGCAGTGGAATGGCGTGAACCCAGGAGGCGGAACTTGCAGTGAGTCATGAGTTGAGATCGTGCCACTGCACTCCAGCCTGGGTGACAGAGCAAGACTCTGTCTCAAAAAAAAAAAAAAAAAAAAAAAAAAAAGAGATATCCATTTCCATTTGTAAAGTGCTGATTTATTTTGCTTTTTGTAAACCATCAATGATTTTGCCATTCTACTATCCAAACTTCATTATAAACTTAATGTTTGTTTTTGCTTCAATTTTACCAAAATTCATGTTGCTGTGATAGGGGCTTTTTTCAAACTGGTGGATTATCTTTTTTATGCCTCAAAATAGATCCTGCTCATACATGTAATAACAAATTTGAGAGTTTACCTTGGTGCAAAAATTTTTAAATTCATGCATATTTTTTCATAACATGCATTTTCCATGAACATTTTGAAGATCCCTGCACAACCTACCAAGATTGAATTATGAAGACATAGAAAGTCTAAACAGACCAATAATGAGTAAGTGCATTAATCAATAACAAAAAATGTCCCAATACAGAAAAGCCCATGACCAGATAGCTTCACTGGATAATTCTACCAAATATTTGTAAAATAACTGTGCTAATCCCTCTCAAATTCTTTCCAAAAAATGGGAGAGAAGGGAATACTTCCATACTAATTTTATGAGGCACCATTATTCGGATACCAAACCCAAGATTCCACTAGAAAAGAAAACTGCTGGCCAATGTCCATGATGAACATAGACATAAAAATTCTCAGCAAAATACTAGGAACGCCTCATTCAACCACACATCAAAATAATCATACTCATGACTAAGTGGAATTTATCTGTGGGATGCAAGGATAATAGAAATTCATTCACTCATCTGTTCTGTTAATGTGACATACCACTTCTTGGTAGCTGTTACTTTGATTGGGCTTTATCTTCAGGATCATACCAGTAAAGCTATGTGTCATCTACCACATTTAGATGATTACGTGTTTTTTATCCTTTGTTCTGTTAATGTGGTACGTTGGAACAGAACAAAGGATAAAAAACAGGATCATCTAAATAGATGCAAGAAAGCATTTGACAAAAGTCAACATTTTTGTATAATAAAAAATACTCAACAAACTAGGAATAGAAAGAAATTGCCTCAACATAGAATTGACTATATATAAAAAGCTCACATCTGACATCATACTTAATGGTGAAAAATGGCAAACTTTTCCTCTAATATCAGAAATAATGCAAAGCTATTCACTCTCACTACTTCTGTTCAACATACTACTAGAAGTCTTAGCTATAGCAATTAGGCTAGAAAAACAAAAAAGTAATCCATATTGGAAAGGAAGAAGCAAAATTATCTGTTTGCAGATGACAAGATCTTATATGTAGAAACCCCTAAAGATTATACAAGAAACAGTTACAACTAATAAAAATATAAGCAAAGTTGCAAGATTCAAAATTAACATATAAAAATAAGTTGTGTTTTTCTTCAACAAAAAATAATCAGACAAAAAATTGAGAAAGCAATCTCACTTGCAATAGCACTCAAAAAGATAAAGTACTTACATATAAGATTAGTCAAGTAGATCAAAGACTGTAAATTGAAAAGTAAAAAAAAATGATGAAAGAGATTAAAGAAGCCACAAATAAATGGAAAGACATTCTATGTTCATAAAATAGAAGATTGGATATTATTAAAATGTTCATACTACCCAAAGTGATCTACAGTTTTAATGCAATCCTCATCGGAATTCGAATGACATTTCTTTTGGCAGAAATAGAATAAACAGTCTCAAAATTCACATGGAACCAAAAAAACCCAAATAGCCAAAACAATCTTGAGAAAGAAGGACAAAGCTGAAAGCCTTACAAATCCTGACTTCAAAATATATTATAAAGCTACAGTAATCAAAACAGTATGTACTGGTATAAAGATACATATATAAATCATTGAAACATATTAGAAGCCTTGAAATAAACTCATACATAGAGAGCTAAATAGTCTTTAACCAGGGTGCCAAGACAGCAATATGAGGAAAAAAAAAAAAAAAAAAACAGTTTCTTCAGCAAATTGTGTTAGGAATAGTGGATATTCACATGTAAAACAATAAAAATGGACCATTATCTTACACCATACACAAAAATGAACTTGAAATAGATTAAAGACTTAAACTTAAGACCTGAAAGTATAAAACTCCTAGAAGAAAGCATTGGAGGAAAGGCTTTATACCATTGATGTTGGTAATATTTTTTGGATATGATACCAATGATATAGGCAAGAAAAGCAAAAATAGGCAAGTAGAACTACACCATACTCAAAAGCATTTAAACTATTAAGAGTAAAAAAGCAACTTATGGAATGGAATAAAATATATACAAACAATATATCTGATAAAGGTTAATATGCAAAATATGTAAGGAGGTATGAGTCTATAACAAAAAAAATGATTTAATTAATAGGCAAAGGACTTAAATAGACATTTCTCCAAAGGAGACATGTAAGTGGCCAAAAGGCAAACAGAAATATGCTCAATATTACTAATCATCAGGGAAATGCAAATTAAAGCCACATGAGCTATCACCTCATAACCTTTATGGAAGTCATTATTAACAATAATAATAGCTAGTTTTGTGAGAATGTGGAGAAGCTGAACCCTTAAGTACTGCTGGTAGAAATGTTAAATAGTCCCAGCAATACTGAAAACGACATGAAGACTTAAAAGAAAAAGAGTAGAATTACCATGTGATCCAGCAATCCCATTTTCAGGTATCCAAAATAATTGAAATCAGGATTCAAAGATACATTTGTACTCATATTCATTTTAGCATTATTCACAATAATCAAAAGATAAAAACTAAATATCTATCAATGGAAGAATGGATTTTCAAAAAGTGCTATATACATGAAATGAAATATTATTTGTCTTTTAAAAATAAAGAAATTGTATGATATGCTACAAAACAGATAAACCTTGAGTACATTATTCTAAGTGAAATAAGCCAGTCACAGAAAGACAATTACTGCATGATTCTACTTGCATAAGGTATCTAAAGTAGCCAAACTTATAGGAATTTTAAGTAGAATAATAGTTGCCAGGTGTTGGGGAAAAAGAAAAAGAAGAGAGTTGCTGTTTGATGAGTGTAGAGTTTCAGTTATGCAAGACAAAAAAGTTCTAGAGGTCTGCTGTACAATAATGTGCATATAGTAAAAAATGCTGTATTGTACATTTAAAAATTTTTAATAGTTCTTATGCTATTTGTTTTTTACCATAATAAAATTTAGAACTTTACATCAAAGAATTTTACAACAAAGAAACTACTTCAAAGAACTTTACATCAAAGAAAACTAAATGATTCTATCAAATAAATATCTTGTAATTCTAAAATTTTGACAAATATTGAAATAAGAAAACCAGTATTTTAAAATGAAAGAGCCATGCATTTATAAAACTATGTTAAAATTAATCAACTTATTAGTTTTATTTTATAAATTTAAACTTACAGAAAGTTTAATCTTATCTGAAAGAAAGCAAATAAAATTGTTAAACATGATTATGGGGAAAAATAAATCTAAATAAACTGTAGAGCTTCCATGGCCACCAGCATTTGAGTAGACAAGATCTTCAAGAAATGAAAGCACAAAATAAGTCTGAAATTTGTGCCACTTTTTTTCTTTGAAGGCCTTTACTAATTTGTAACTGGCAGAAAGCTAAGAGGTTGGAATCTTGGTCAAAGGCACATCTAAGAGGTTGAGCAGGTGAACAGAGCTTTGACAGTTTACAGAGCAAAAGAAATTTTTTTTTGCTCCAAAAACCTGTTAAGTTTGAGAGACCTTGATGAACCCCTCATATTTTCAGATGGGACGTGTGAAGTCTGGTTCCTACCAATTTTAATGAATCCTGAAACACAATTTCAAACCAGTTCGATCCCAAACTGAATTAAAGTGATGTGCTTCTAGTCTACCTGTCTGGTCTGCCAGACACAAAAGTCATATCATCCAGAGCCTCTGTAGTTTTTCAATGCTTAGCAATCAATAAAAAAGTTACCAATGCACATTGAGACAAGATTAAAAGAAAAAAATAGATAGAAAACAGACTCACAGTAGATCTATATTTGCAATGACCACAGTTGGACCTTAAGTAACATGATTATACATTCAAAAAAGTAATAACAAAATGTAGAATTTCAATATCAAAATTAAATACACAATGGCATCAAAATGGACACTTCAGATATGAAAATACAATATCTAAAATTAAGAACTTGTAATTGGTTTAAGAGCAGATAAGGCATGGATAATTAGAGGACTGGTGAACTAGAAGATTAGTCAGTAGAAAGTACTCAAACAGAAGCATAGACATCCCAAGGCATATAGTCATCAGACTATCCAAGGTCAACATGAAAGAAAAAAATCTTAAAGGCAGCCAGAGAAAAAGGTCGTATTATCTATAAAAGAAAACCCATCAGACTTACAGCAGACTCCTCAACAGAAAACTTACAGGCTAGAAAATATTGGGTTTCCATTTCTACCATTTTTAAAGAAAAAAAATGACAGCCAAGAATTTTATATCCTGCCAAACTGAGCTTTATAAATGAAGGAGTAAAAAAGCCTTTCCCTGACCAGCAATTACAGAGGGAATTCATCTCCACCAATCTGGTACCACAGGAGATGCTTAAGGGAGTTCTAAACATGGAAATGAAGGAAAGATACTCACTACCACAGAAGCACACAGCACATGGACACTATAAAGCAACTACACAATTGAGACTACAAAGCACCTAGCTAATGACACTATGACAAAAACAAGCCTTCACATATCAATATTAACATTGAATGTAAATGATCTAAACACTCTACATAAAAGACATAAAGTGGAAAATTAAATTAAAAAATAAGACCCATCCTTCTGCTGTCTTCAAGAGACCCATGTCACACGTAATAATACCCATAGGCTCAAAGTAAAAGGGTAGAGAAAGATTTATTACACAAATGGAAAACAAAGAAAAGTAGGAGTCATTATTTTTGTATCAAACAAATGTTAAGCTTACAACAGTGAAAAAGGAGAAGTACATTATATAACGATTAATGGTTAATCCAACAAGAAGATTTAACTATACTAAATACATATGCACCCAACATTGAAAACACCAAGATTAATAAGCTACTTCTAGACTTTGGAGGAGGCTTAGACAGCCAGACAATAATAGTAGGAGACTTCAATACCCCACTAACAGAATTAGACAGATCATCAAGGCAGAAAACTAACAACGAAACTCTGGACCCAAATTTGACATTTGACCTATTGGATCTAACAGATATCTACAGAATAATCTACCCAACAACCACAGAATATACATTCTTCTTACCTGTACATGGAATATACTATAAGACTAACTACATGCTTGATCGTAAAACATATCGATAAATTAAAAAAAAAATTAAAATTATACCAACCATCCTCTTGGACCACTGTAGAGTAAAAATAGAAATCAGTACCAAGAGGAACTCTAAAAAACACACAATTATTTGGAATCTAAACAACCTGACCCTGAATGACTTTTGAGCAAAAAATGAATTTAAGGAAGAAATAAAAATACTTTTTGCAACAAATGAAAATAGAGATACATTATACAAATACCTCTGCAGTGTGGCAAAAGCAGTGTTAACAGAAAATTTATAGCATTAAATGTCTACAGTCAGAAGATAGAGATCTCAGATTAACCACTTAACATTGCACCTAAAGCAACTGGAAAAACAAGAACAAGCATCACAAAGCTACCAAAAGGAAATAAATAACTAAAATCAGAACAGAATTAAAGGAAATTGAGAAAGAAACTACCAAGGGTCAATGAAACAAAAAGTTGATTCATTGAAAGGATAAACAAAATCAATAGACTACTAGCTAGACGCACAAAGAAAAATTTAGAGATCAAAGCAAGCACAATCAGAAATGACAAAGTTAACATTATAACCTATCTCACAGAAATACGAAAGATCCTCAGAGAATATTATGAACACCTCTAGGAACACAAAATAGAAAATCTAAAGGAAGTTGATAAATTCCCGGTAAAACACAACCTCCCAAAATTGAATCACAAAAAAGTTGAAACTCTGAACAGACCAATAACAGTTTCCAAACTTGAATCAGTAATGAAAAAACCTACCAACCAAAACCAGTCCTAGACCAGATGGATTTACAGCTAAATTATAACAGATATACAAGGAAGAGCTAGTACCAATCTTATTGAAACTATTCCCAAAAATTGAAGAGGAACTATTTCTCCTTAACTCATTCTACAAAACCGGTATTATTCTGATACCAAAATCTGACAAAGACACAACAACAACAACAACAAAACTAGAGGCCAATATCCCTGATGAACACAGACACAAAATTCCTCAACCAAATACTAGCAAACCAAATTCAGCAGCACACCAAAAGGTTAATGGACCACAAGCAAGTGGCCTTTATTCCGGCGAGGCAAGTTTGTTTCAATATACACAAATCAATAAATGTGATTTACCATATAAACAGATTTAAAAAAATGTGATCATCTTAATAGACGCAGAAAAGAACTTTCAATAAAATCCAGTGTCCCTTCATGATAAAAGCATTCAAACTAGGCACTGAAGGAACATACCTCAAAACACGAAGAGCTATCTATGACAAACCCACAGGCAACATAATATTGAACAGGCAAAAGCTGGAAGAATCTTCTTTAAGAACTGGAAAAAGACAAAGATGGCCAATTTCACTACTCCTATTCAACAGAGTACTAGAAATGCTAGCAGAGCAATTAGGCAAAAGAAAGAAATAAAAGGCATCCAAATAGGAAAAGAAGAAGTCAAATAACCTCACTTTGCTGATAATATGAGTCTATAGCTAGAAAGTCCAAAAGACTCCTGAAAGACTAATAGACCTGACAAACAAGTTAAATAAAGTTTCAGCATACAAAATAAACATACAGAAATCAGTAGCATTTCTCTACACCAGTAATACTCAAGCTGAGAGCCAAATGAAAAATGCAATTCCATTTATAATAGTCACAAAAAATAAAATGGCTAAGAAGCTAAGAATAGATCTAACTAAGGAAGTGAAAAATCTCTACAAAAAAACTACATAACATTGCTAAAAGAAATCACAGATAACATAAACAAACAAAAGTAAAAGTATAGACATGGAATCAAACCAGGTGCCCATCGACAGCAAATTGGGTTAAAAATTTTGGTACATATACATTGTGGAATATTATGCAGCCATAATAAAGAACAAAATCATGTTCTTTGCAGCAGCATAGATGCAGCTTGAGGTCATTATCTTGGGCAAACTAACACAGAAACAGGAAAATAAATATTGCATATTCTCTCTTATAAGTGGGAGCTAAACATTAGATACACATGAACATAAAGATGGGAACAACAAACACTGGGCACTTAAAAAGGGAGGAAGAAAGGGAGACTCAAGGGTTGAAAGACTTCTTATTGAGTAGTATGTTTACTATTTTGGTGATGGGAACAATAGATGCCCAAACCTCAGATTCATGTGATATACCCTTATAACAAACCTGAACATGTACCCTCTGAATCTAAAATACAATTAAAAAAGAAGAATAGATAAAGAAATTGGGTAACTAGAGAGAATAAGTGATGTATGAAAAACAGTGAAAAGGCCTATCATATTGTATTAATTCATTTGCCTTGCTATAAAGGAATATCTGAGATTGGGTAATTTATAAAGAAAAGAGGCTTATTTTGACTTGCAGTTCTACAGTCTATACAGAAATCATGATGTTGGCATCTGCTTCTGGTGAGAGCCTCAGAAAGCTTACAATCCTGGTTGAAGGTGAAGCAGGGAGAAGGCACATAGCATGGCAAGAATGAGAACGAGAGAGAGGGGGGAGCTATCGGGCTCTTTTAAACAACCAGATCTTATGTGAACTCATAGCATGAGAAATCACTCATTTCCACAAGGAAAGCACCAAACCATTCGGGAGGGATCCTCCCCTGTGATCCAGACACATCCCACTAGGCCCACCTTCGACATTGGAGGTCCCATTTTAACATGAGATTTGAAGTGGACAAACACCCAAGCTGTATCACATACAGACAAATAGACTATCAAAGGAGATGAGAGTGAAAAAGGAGAAGCATTATGTGAAGAAGTAATGGCTGAGACTTTTTGAATACTTCTAAAAGACATAAAACCACAGTAACAAGGAGTGATACCAATTTTAACAACACCAAATGCTATGGAAAAATTGATCAAAAAAAAAAAAAAAAAAAAAAAGGAGCAAAAATAGGTGGCTGGCAAGATGGCCAAATAAGGACAGCTCCGGTCTGCAGCTCCTAGTGAGATCAATGGAGAAGATGGTTGATTTCTCTATTTCCAACTGAGGTACACAGCTCATCTCATTGGGACTGATTAGACAGTGGGTGCAGCTCAGGGAGGGTGGGCTGAAACAGGGTGGGGCATCGCCTCACCTGGGAAGTGCAAGGGGTAGGGGAACAAGAACACCCTCTCCTAGCCAAGGGAAGCTGTGAGGGACTGTGCTGTGACGGACTGTGCTGTGAGGAACAGTGCATTCCAGCCCAGCTACTATGCTTTTCCCATGGTCTTCGCAACCCACAGACCAAGAGATTTCCCCAGGTGCCTACACCACCAGGGCCCTGGGCTTCAAGCACAAAACTGGGCAGCTGGTTAGGCAGACACCAAGCTAGCTGCCAGAGTTTTTTTTTTCATACCCGAGTGGGACCTGGAATGCCAGTGAGACAGAACCATTCACTCCCCTGGAAAGGGGGCTGAAGCCAGGAAGTCAAAAGGTCTAGCTCAGTGGATCCCACCACCACTAAGCCAAGCAAGCTATCTTACACTGGCTTAAAATTCTTGCTGCCAGCGCAGCAGTCTGAAGTTGACCTGGGATGCTTGAGCTTGTTGAGGGGAGGGGGGAATGCCATTACTGAGTCTTGAGTAGGCGGTTTTCCCCTCTCAGTGTAAGCAAAGCCACTGGGAAATTCAAACTGAGCGGAGCCTATCACAGCTCAGCGATGCCGCTGTAGCCAGAATGCCTCTCTAGACTCCTCCTCTCTGGGCAGGGTATCTCTGAAAGAAAGGCAGCAGTCCCAGTCAGAGGCTTATAGATAAAACTACCATCTCCCTGGGACAGAGCACCTGGGAGATGGGGCAGCAGTAAGCGCAGCTTCAGCAGACTTAAACATTCCTGCCTGCCGGCTCTGAAGACAGCAACAGATCTACCAGCACAGCACTGGAGCTCTGCTAAAAGACAGACTACCTCCTCAAGTGGGCCGCTGACTCCTGTGCCTCCTGATGAGGGGACACCTCCCAGCAGTGGTTGACAGACACCTCATACAGGAGAGCACCGGCTGGCATCTGGTGGGTGACCCTCTGGGATGAATCTTCCAGAAGAAGGAAGAGGCATCAATCTTTGTTGTTCTGCAGACTCTGCTGGTGATACCCAGGCAAACAGGGTCTGGAGTGGACCTCCAGCAAATTCCAGCAGACCTGCAACACAGGATCCTGACTGTTACAAGGAAAACTAACAAACAGAAAAAAATAGTATCAACACCAACAAAAAGGACATCCACACAAAAACCCCATTCGAAGGTCACCAACATCAAAGACCGAAGGTAGATAAATCCAAGAAGATGAGGAAAAACCAGCACAAGAAGGCTGAAAATTCCAAAAACCAGAACGCCTCTTCTCCTCCAAAGGATCACCATTTCTTGCCAGCAAGGGAAAAAAAAAAAAACTGAACGGAGAATGAGTTTGATGAATTGACAGAAGCAGGCTTCAGAACGTGGGTAATAACAAACTCCTCTGAGCTAAAAGATCATGTTTTAACCCAATGCAAGGAAGCTAAGAACTTTGAAAAATGGCTAGAGGAATTGCTAACTAGAATAATCAGTTTAGAGAAGAACATAAATGACCTGATGGAGCTGAAAAATACAACATGAGAACTTCATGAAGCACACACAAGTATCATTCGCCAAATATATCAAGCAGAAGAAAGGATATCAGAGATTGAAGATCAACTTAATCAAATAAAGCATGAAGAGAAGATTAGAGAAAAAATAATGGAAAGGAATGAACAAAGCTTCCAAGAAATATGGGACTATGTAAAAAGACCAAACTTACATTTGATTGCTGTACCAGAAAATGATGGGAAAAATGGAATCAAGTTGGAAAGCACTCTTCAGGATATTATTCAGGAGAACTTCCCCAACCTAGCAAGACAGGCCAACATTCAAATTCAGGAAATACAGAGGACATCATAAAGATACTCCTCGAGAAGAGCAACTCCAAAACACATAATTGCCAGATTCACCAAAGTTGAAAAGATGGAAAAAATTTTTAGGGCAGCTAGAGAGGGTCAGGTTACCCACAAAAGGAAGCTCATCAGAATAACAGTGGATCTCTCTACAGAAACCCAACAAGCCAGAAGAGAGTGGGGGCCAGTATTCAATATTCTTAAAGAAAAGCATTTTCCACCCAGAATTTTATGTCCAGCTAAACTAAGCTTCATAAGTGATGGAAAAATAAAATCCTTTACAGACAAGCAAATGCTGAGAGGTTTTATCATTACCAGGCCTGCCTTACAAGAGGTCCTGAAGGAATCACTAAATATGGGGGGGGGGGGAAAGCCCATACCAACCACTGCAAAAACATACCAAACTGTAAAGACCATTGATACTATGAAGAAACTGCACCAACTAATGGGAAAAATAACCAACTAGCATCATAAGGACAGGATCAAATTCATACATAAAAATATTAATCTTAAATGTAAACAGGTTAAATGCCCCAATTAAAATATGCAGACTAGCAAATTGGATATAGAGTCAAGACTCATTGGTGTGCTGTATTCAGGAGACCCATCTCACATGCAAAGACACACATAGGCTCAAAATAAAGGGATGCAGGAATACGTACCAAGCAAATGGAAAAAAAAAAAAAAAAAAAAAAAAAAAAGCAGGGGTTCAATCCCAGCCTCTGATAAAACAGACTTTAAACTAACAAAGATCAAAAAAGACAAAGAAGGGCATTACATAATGGTAAAGGGATCAATGAAACAAGAAGAGCTAACTATACTAAATATATATGCACCCAATACAGGAACAACGAGATTCATAAAGCAAGTTCTTAGAGACCTACAAAGAGACTTAGACTCCCACATGATAATAGTGGGAGACTTTAACACCCCCCTGTCAATATAACACAAATCAACGAGACAAAAAATTAACAAGGGTATTCAGGACTTGCACTCAGCTCTGGACCAAGCAGACATAATAGACATCTACAGAACTCTGCACCCCAAATCAACAGAATATAAATTCGTCTCAGCACCACATCACACTTATTCTAATATTGACCTCATATTTGGAAGTAAAACACTATTCAGCAAATGCAAAAGAACCGAAATCATAATAAACAGTGTCTTAGACTACAGTTCAATCAAATTAGAACTCGGAATGAAGAAACACACTGAAAACTGCACAACTACATGGAAATTGAACAACCTGCTCCTGAAAGACTACTGAGTAAATAACAAAATTAATGCACAAATAAAAAAGTTATTTTAAACCAATGAGAAAAAACAGACAATGTACCAGAATCTCTGGGACACAGCTGAAGCAGTGTTTAGAGGCAAATTTATAGCACTAAATGCCCACAGGAGAAAGTGGGAAAGATCTAAAACCGACACTCTAACATCACAATTAAATGAACTAGAGAAGCAAGACTGAACAAATTCAAAAGCCAGAGGAAGACAAGAAATAGCTAATATCAGAGCAGAACTGAAGGAGATAGAAACAACAACAAAAAACCTTCAAAAAATCAATGAATACAGGAGCTGGTTTTTTGAAAAGATTAACAACATAGATAGACCAGGCCAGGTGCGGAGGCTTATGCCTGTAATCCCAGCACTTTGGGAGGCTGAGGTGGGTGGATCACGAGATTGGGAGATTGAGACCATCCTGGCTAACATGGTGAAACCCCATCTCTACTAAAAATATGAAAAACAAAAGTAGCCGGGCCTGGTGGCAGGCGCCTGTAGTCCCAGCTACTCGGGAGGCTAAGGCAGGAGAATGGCATGAACCCAGGAGGCAGAGCTTGCAGTGAGCCGAGATCACGCCACTGCACTCCAGCCTAGGAGACAGGGCGAGACTCTGTCTCAAAAAAAAAAAAAAAAAAAAAAAAGACCTCTAGTCAGAAAAAGAAGAAAAGAGAGAAGAATCAAATAGATACAATAAAAACTGCTATGGGGGATGTCACCACTGATCCCACAGAAATACAAACTACCCTCAGAGAATACTAGAAACATCTCTATGCAAATAAGCTAGAAAATCTAGAAGAAATGGATTAATTCCTGGACACATACGCCCTCCCAAGACTAAACCAGGAAGAAGTCGAATCCTTGAATAGACCAATAACAAGTTCTGAAATTGAGGCAGTAATTAATAGCCCACCAACCAGAGAAAGCCCAGGACCAGATGGATTCACAGCCGAATTCTACCAGAGGTACAAAGAGGACCGGGTACTATTCATTCTGAAACTATTCCAAACAACTGAAAAGGAGGAACTCCTCCCTAACTCATTTTATGAAGCTAGCATCACCTTGACACCAAAACCAGGAAGAGACACACACACGCAAAAAGAAAACTTCAGGCCGATATCCCTGATGAACATTGATGCAAAGATCCTCAATAAAATACTGGCAAACTGAATCCAGCAGCACATCCAAAAACTTATCCACTGTGATTAATTTGGCTTCATCCCTGGGATGCAAGCCTGGTTCAACATACACAAATCAATAAACGTAATCCGTCACAAAACAGAACCAAAGACAACAATCACATGATTATCTTTACAGAATTAGAAAACTTGACTTTCTTTACAGAACTAGAAAAAACTACTTTCAATTTCATATGGAACAAAAAAAAAAAAAAAAAAAAAGCTCGTATAGCCAAGACAATCCTAAGCAAAAAGAACAAAGCTGGAGGCATCACACTACCTGACTTCAAACTATACTTCAAAGGATACTACTATACTACTATATACAAGTAATGAAAACAGCATGGTACTGGTACCAAAACAGATATATAGACCAATGGAACAGAACAGTGGCCTCAGAAATAACATTACACATCTACAACTATCTGACCTTTAGAAACCTGACAAAAACAAGCAATAGGGAAAGGATTTCCTATTTAATAAATGGTGTTGGGAAAATTGGCTAACCATATGCCAGGAACTGAAACTAGACCCCTTCCTTACACCTTATACAAAAATTAACTTAAGATGGATTAAAGACTTAAATGTAAGACCTAAAACCATAAAAACCCTAGAAGAAAACCTAGGCAATACCATTCAGGACATAGGCATGTGAAAAGACTTCATGAGTAAAACACCAAAAGCATTGGCAACACAAGGTGAAATTGACAAATGGGATCTAATTAAACTAAAGAGCTTCTACACAGTGAAAGAAACTACCATCAGAGTGAACAGGCAACCTACAGAATGGGAGAAAATTTTTGCAATCTATCCATCTGACAAAGGGCTAATATCCAGAATCTACAAGGAACTTAAACAAATTTACAAGGAAAAAAACCAAACAACCCCATCAAATAGTGGGTGAAGGATATGAACAGACACTTCTCAAAAGAGGACATTTATGTGTCCAACAAACATATGAAAATCATCACCACTGGTCATTAGAGAAATGCAAATCAAAACAACAATGAGATACCATCTCCTGCCAGTTAGAATGGCAATCATTAAAAAGTCAGGAAACAACAGATGCTAGAGAGGATGTGGAGAAATAGGAATGCTTTTACACTGTTAGTGGGAGTGTAAATTAGTTCAACCATTGTGGAAGATAGTGTGGAGATTCCTTAAGATTCTAGAATCAGAAATACCAATTGACCCAGCAATCCCATCACTGGTTATATACCCAAAGGATTGTAAATCATTCTACTATAAAGACACATGCACATGTATGTTTACTGCAGGACTATTCACAATAGCAAAGACTTGGAACCCACCGAAATGTCCATCAATGACAGACTGGATAAAGAAAATGCGGCATGTATACACCATGGGATACTAAGCAGCCATAAAAAAGAATGAGTTCATCTCTTTCACAGGGGCATGGATGAAGCTGGAAACCATAATTCTCAGCAAACTAACACAGGAACAGAAAGTCAAACACTGCATGTTCTCATTCATAAGTGGGGGGTTGAACAATGAGGACACAGGGAGGGGAACATCACTCACTGGGGCCTTTTGGGGGGTGGGGGGTAGGGAAAGGGTAGCATTAGGAGAAATACCCAATGTAGATGACAGCTTGATAGGTGCAGCAAACCACCATGGCACATATAACAAATCTACAGATCTTAAAGTATTTCAGATATAAAGGGTGTGTGTGTATGTGTGTATATATATATATATATATATATATATATATAAATTTTTTTAAAGAAATCAAAGAGCAAATCTAGAGCATAGCTAGAAGAAAAAAAGACATGTGGCCTTCAAAGGTGTAACAAAAATATTCTAGCTGATTACTTAGTAGAAATAAAAGCCAGCAGAAAAAAATAGAATGGTGCCTTAAAATGTTAAAAGAAAATCACTGCCAACTTAGAGTTCTATTCCCAGAAAAACCCTTTTTCAACTGTGAAAGATGAACAAACATACTCTTGGTTAAAAAAAAACACAGAAAATTGTCAGCAGGTTTTACTAAAAAATTATTGAACTGAGTCTTTCAACAAGCAGGAAAATATGACAGAGGAAAAGTTAGCACTATATCAAGAGCAGCATAAAGGATAAATGTTAGGAGTAATCTAGATTAAAATTTTCTATATAAAAATAAATACATTCTTGCAAGGTTTAAAATATACGTACAGCCACAATACACAAAAACAAAGGACAAAAGTCAAGAAAAGGTCAATGGACTTTTAACTATTCTGCAGTTTCATGTTGTACAGAAAATTTTAAAAAGACTAATTTGTATTAGAATCTAAGAAGTGAGGAATAGGAACAACTCCAGTCTCCAGCTCCCAGCGTGAGCGACACAGAAGATGGGTGATTTCTGCATTTTCAACTGAGGTACTGGGTTCATCTCACTAGGGAGTGCCAGACAATCGGTGCTGGTCAGCTGCTGCAGACCGACCAGCAAGAGCTGAAGCAGGGCTAGGCATCATCTCACCTGGAAAGCCCAAAGGGGAAGGGAATCCCTTGTCATAGCCAGGGGAACTGAGACACACAACACCTGGAAAATCAGGTAACGCCCACCCCAATTTGCACTTTACCAAGGGTCTTAGCAAATGGCACACCAGGAGATTATATCCCACATCTGGTCGGGAGGGTCCCATGCCCACAGAGCCTCCCTCACTGCTAGCACAGCAGTCTGTGATCTAACTTCAAGGCAGCAGCCAGGCGCCTTGCCATTGCTGAGGCTTAAGTAGGTAAACAAAGCCGCTGGGAAGCTCGAACTGGGTGGAGCCCACAGCAGCTCAAGGAGTCCGGCCTGTCTCTGTAGACTCCACCTCTGGGGACAGGGCACAGCTAAACAAACAAACAAAAAAAGCAGCAGAAACCTCTGCAGATGCAAACCACCCTGTCTGACAGCTTTGAAGAGAGCAGTGGATCTCCCAACACGGAGGTTGAGATATGAGAATGGACACACTGCCTGCTCAAGTGGATCCCTGACTCCTGAGTAGCCTAACTGGGACACATTCCCCACTAGGGGCAGACCGACACCCCACACCTCACACGACAGGGTACACCACTGAGACAAAGCTTCCAAAGCAAGAAGCAGACAGGTACACTCGCTGTTCAGCAATATTCTATCTTCTGCAGCCTCTGCTGCTGATACCGAGGCAAACAGGGTCTGGAGTGGACCTCAAGCAATCTCCAACAGACCTACAGCTGAGGGTCCTGACCGTTAGAAGGAAAACTAACAAACAGGAAGGACACCCACACCAAAACCCCATCAGTACGTCACCATCATCAAAGACCAAAGGCAGATAAAACCACAAAGATGGAGAAAAAGCAGGGCAGAAAAGCTGGAAATTCAAAAAATAAGAGCACATCTCCCCTTCCAAAGGAATGCAGCTCATCGCCAGCAACGGATCAAAGCTGGACAGAGAATGACTTTGACGAGTTGAGAGAAGAAGGCTTCAGTCCATCAAACTTCTCAGAGCTAAAGAAGGAATTAGGTACCCAGCGCAAAGAAGCTAAAAATCTTGAAAAAAGAGTGGAAGAATGGATAACTAGAATAATCAATGCAGGGAAGGCCATAAACGAACGACAGAGACAAAAACCATGACATGAGAAATACATGACAAATGCACAAGCTTCAGTAACCGACTCGATCAACTGGAAGAAAGAGTATCAGCGATTGAGGATCAAATGAATGAAACGAAGTGAGAAGATAAGTCTAAAGAAAAAAGAGGAAAAAGAAATGAACAAAGCCTTCAAGAAGTATGGGAATATGTGAAAAGACCAAATCAACATCTGATTGGGGTGCCTGAAAGGGAGGGGGGAAATGGAACCAAGTTGGAAAAAACTCTTCAGGATATCATCCAGGAGAACTTCCCCAACCTAGTAAGGCAGGCCAACATTCAAATTCGGGAAATACAGAGAATGCCACAAAGATACTCCTCGAGAAGAACAACTCCAAGACACATAATTGTCAGATTCACCAAAGTTGAAATGAAGGAAAAACAGTTAAGGGCAACCAGAGAGAAAGGTCGGGTTACCCACAAAGGGAAGCCCATTAGACTAACAGCAGATCTCTCGGCAGAAATTCTCCAAGCCAGAAGAGAGTGGGAGACAATATTGAACATTCTTAAAGAAAAGAATTTTCAACCCAGAATTTCATATCCAGCCAAACTAAGTTTCATAAGTGAAGGAGAAATAAAATCCTTTACAGATAAGCAAATGCTTAGAGATTTTGTCACCACCAGGCTTGCCTTACAAGAGACCCTGAAGGAAGCACTAAACATGGAAAGGAACAACTGGTACCAGCCATTGCAAAAACATGCCAAAATGTAAAGACCATCGAGGCTAGGAAGAAACTGCATCAACTAACGAGCAAAATAACCAGTTAATATCATAATGACAGGATCAAGTTCACACATAACAATATTAACCTTAAATGTAAATGGACTAAATCATCCAATTAAAAGACACAGACTGGCAAACAGGATAAAGAGTCAAAATGCATCAGTTTCCTGTATTCAGGAGACCCATCTCACATGCAGAGACACACATAGTCTCAAAATAAAGGGATGAAGGAAGATCTACCAAGCAAATGGAGAACAAAAAACCAGCAGGGGTTGCAATACTAGTCTCTGATAAAACAGACTTTAAACGATCAAAGATCAAAAGAGACAAAGAAGGCCATTACATAATGGTAAAGGGATCAATTCAACAGGAAGAGCTAATTATCCTAAATATATATGCACCCAATACAGGAGCACCCAGATTCATAAAGCAAGTCCTTGGAGACCTGCAAAGAGACTTAGACTCCCATACAATAATAATGGGAGACTTCAACACTCCACTGTCAACATTAGACAGATCAATGAGACAGAAAGTTAACAAGGATATCCAGGAATGGAACTCAACTCTACACCAAGGGGACCTAGTAGACATCTACAGAACTCTCCATTCCAAATCAACAGAGTATACATTCTTCTCAGCACCACATCGCACTTATTCAAAAATCAAGCACGTAGTTGGAAGCAAAGCACTCCTCAGCAAATGTACAAGAACAGAAATTATAACAAACTGTCTCTCAGACCACAGTGCAATCAAACTAGAACTCAGGACTAAGAAACTCAATCAAAACCGCTCAACTACATGGAAACTGAACAACCTGCTCCTGAATGACTACTGGGTACATAATGAAATGAAGGCAGAAATAAAGATGTTCTTTGAAACCAATGAGAACAAAGATACAACGTAACAGAATCTCTGGGACACATTTAAAGCAGTGTGTAGAGGGAAATTTATAGCACTAAATGCCCACAAGAGAAAGCAGGAAAGATCAAAAATTGACACTCCAACATCACAACTAAAAGAACTAGAGAAGCAAGAGTAAACACATTCAAAATCTAGCAGAAGGCAAGAAATAACTAAGATCAGAGCAGAACTGAAGGAGATAGAGACACAAAAAACCCTCCAAAAAATCAATGAATCCAGGAGTTAGTTTTTTGAAAAGATCAACAAAATTGATAGACCATTAGCAAGACTAATAAAGAAGAAAAGAGACAAGAATCAAATAGATGCAATAAAAACTGATAAAGGGGATATCACCACCGACACCACAGAATTACAAACTACCATCAGAGAATACTATAAACACCTCTACGCAAATAAACTAGAAAATCTAGCAGAAATGGATAATTTCCTGGACACTTACACTCTCCCAAGACGACACCAGGAAGAAGTTGAATCCCTGAATAGACCAATAGCAGGCTCTGAAATTGAGGCAATAATTAATAGCTTAGCAACCAAAAAAAGTGCAGGACCAGATGGATTCATAGTTGAATTATACCAGAGGTACAAGGAGGAGCTGGTACCATTCCTTCTGAAACTATTCCAATCAATAGAAAAAGAGGGAGTCCTCCCTAACTCATTTTATGAGGCCAACATCATCCTGATACCAGGGCCTGGCAGAGGCACAACAAAAAAAGAGAATTTTAGACCAATATCCCGGATGAACATCAATGCAAAAATTCTCAATAAAATACTGGCAAACCAAATCCAGCAGCACATTAAAAAGCTTATCCACCATGATCAAGTGGGCTTCATCCGTGGGATGCAAGGCTGGTTCAACATACACATATCAATACACGTAATCCAGCATATAAACAGAACCAAAGACAAAAACCACATGATTGTCTCAATAGATGCAGAAAAGGCCTTTGACAAAATTCAACAGCCCTTCATGCTAAAAATTCTCAATAAATTCGGTATTGATGGAACATATCTCAAAATAATAAGAGCTATTTATGACAAACCCACAGCCAATATCATATTGAATGAGCAAAAACTGGAGGCATTCCCTTTGAAAACTGGCACAAGACAGGGATGCCCTCTCTCACCACTCCTATTCAACATAGTGATGGAAGTTCTGGCTAGGGCAATCAGGCAAGAGAAAGAAATCAAGGGTATTCAGTTAGGAAAAGAAGTCAAATTGTCCCTCTTTGCAGATGACATGGTTGTATATTTAGAAAACCCCATCATCTCAGCCCAAAATCTCCTTAAGCTGATAAGAAACTTCAGCAAAGTCTCAGGATACAAAATTAATGTGCAAAAATCACAAGAATTCTTATCACCAGTAACAGGCAAACAGAGAGCCAAGTCATGAATGAACTTCCATTCACAATTGCTTCAAAGAGAATAAAATACCTAGGAATCCAACTTACAAAGGATGTAAAGGACCTCTTCAAGGAGAACTACAAACCACTGCTCAGTGAAATCAAAGAGGACACAAACAAATGGAAGAACATACCATGCTCATGGATAGGAAGAATCAATATCGTGAAAATGGCCATACTGCCCAAGGTAATTTACAGATTCAATGCCATCCCCATCAAGCTACCAATGAGTTTCTTCACAGAATTGGAAAAACTGCTTTAAAGTTCATATGGAACCAAAAAAGAGCCCACATTGCCAAGACAATCCTAAGTCAAATGAACAAAGCTGGAGGCATCACGTTACCTGACTTCAAACTATACTACAAGGCTACAGTAACCAAAACAGCATGGTACTGGTACCAAAACAGAGATATAGACCAATGGAACAGAAAAGAGCCCTCAGAAATAATACCACACATCTACAGCCGTCTGATCTTTGAGAAACCTGAGAAAAACAAGAAATGGGGAATGGATTCCCTATTTAATAAATGGTGCTGGGAAAATTGGCTAGCCATAAGCAGAAAGCTGAAACTGGATCCTTTCCTTACTCCTTATACGAAAATTAATTCAAGATGGATTACAGACTTAAATGTTAGACCTAATACCATAAAAACTCTAGAAGAAAACCTAGGTAATACTATTCAGGACGTAGGCATGGGCAAGGACTTCATGTCTAAAACACCAAAAGCAATGGCAACAAAAGCCAAAATTGACAAATGGGATCTCATTAAACTAAAGAGCTTCTGCACAGCAAAAGAAACTACCATCAGAGTGAACAGGTAACCTACAGAATGGGAGAAAATTTTTGCAATCTACTCATCTGACAAAGGGCTAATATCTGGAACCTACAAAGAACTCAAACAAATTTACAGCAAAAAAACAAACAACCCCATCAAAAAGTGGGCAAAGGATATGAACAGACATTCCTCAAAAGAAGACATTCATGCAGCCTACAGACACATGAAAAAATGCTCATCATCACTGGCCATCAGAGAAATGCAAATCAAAACCACAATGAGATACCATCTCACACCAGTTAGAATGGCGATCATTTAAAAGTCAGGAAACAACAGGTGCTGGAGAGGATGTGGAGAAATAGGAACACTTTTACACTGTTGGTGGGATTGTAAACTAGTTCAACCATTATGGAAAACAGTATGGTGATTCCTCAAAGATGTAGAACTAGAAATACCATATTACCCAGCCATCCCATTACTGGGTATATACCCAAGGATTATAAATCATGCTGCTGTAAAGACACATGCACATGTATGTTTATTGCAACACTATTCACAATAGGAAAGACTTGGAATCAACCCAAATGTCCATCAGTGACAGATTGGATTAAGAAAATGTGGCACAAATACACCATGGAATACTACACAGCCATAAAAAAGGATGAGTTCGTGTCCTTTGTAGGGACATGGATGCAGCTGGAAACCGTCATTCTCAGCAAACTATCGCAAGAACAGAAAGCCAAACACTGCATGTTCTCACTCATAGGTGGGAACTGAACAATGAGATCACTTGGACTCAGGAAGGGGAACATCACACACCGGAGCCTATTATGGAGAGGGGGGCCGGGGGTAGGGATTACATTGGGAGTTATACCTGATGTAAATGACGAGTTGATGGGTGCTGAAGAGTTGATGGGTGCAGCACAACAACATGGCACAAGTATACATATGTAACAAACCTGCACGTTATGCACATGTACCCTAGAACTTAAAGTATAATAAAAAAAAAAAAGAAAAAAGAATCTAAGAAGTGAAAAAATATTGTATTATCTAGGATAGTGACTAAGAATAGTAAAAAAGTAAGTGTATAAGTAACAAAATAAGAAAAGAAGAAATGAAATAATGAATGTTACTTGATTCATCCAAAATAAGTAAAGAAAGGGAAAAAGAGGCATATAATAGGTGGTACAAATGTTAATATGGTATATTTGAACACTGATATATTAGCAATTACATTAAGCGTAAATGAATTAAATAACCCACTTGAACAAAATTTTTATACTGCATTGAAAATTGACTAACTAAATACTGCTGAATGTAAGCATACCTTAAATATAAAGATATAGAAACAGTGAGAGGAAAGCCGAAATTGATAACACTACAGAAAGATAAAGGACAAATCCACAATAAGAGTGGAAGGTGTTAAAATACCTCTTTTAGTAATTTATAGAGCAGACTACAGAAAATCAGTAAGGAGATTATATATTTAAACTGAAGATTGGCAAACAGGTATAGAACACTGTACCCCCAAATTGAAGAATAATTATTTTCAAGTGTACATAAAACTACTACCAAAATTGACACTATGTTGGGCCATAAAGCAAGTCTCAACAAATACAAAGGGTTAAAATCAAACAAAATGTATTATCTGACCATAATTTTATTTAGCTTTGAAGGAATTTAAAATATTTTACCCTAAAATATATTTCTTTGACATATTTTGAAATGGCTGCTGCAGAGCCAGCAAAGTGAAGTGGCCTTGCAAAGCTAACTTTTGTGGGGAATAATTTGTATTTGTAGAAAATCTCTACTAATTTAGCCACGTGTTTTCTATTCCTTTCCTAGATCTAGGAAAGAATGAGAGTCTGATAACTTTAAAAGTCTAAAAGAAAAATGACCACTTATTCTCTCTGAGGGATGCTTCATCTATACAACGAGGCTACCTTTGCTACCTCTTCCTTTCTCCCTTTTATAACTGGTCTTGCCACTAAAGCTGTTGTGGGGCACATTCTGAACCCACATTGTTTCTATAATCTTAAGATGGTATATAAACCTCTGTATATATTATTGGGTTGGGTCTTCATTCTGAAGGTCCTGTGTATACACATTGAATACATTTGTATGCTTTTTATCTTACTAGTCCATCTGGCTTCTGTAAGTAATTTTTCAGGAAACTTTATGGGGCCAAAGCTTGAAATCAATATCAAAAAGATAAATAGAAAATCCCCAAACTGCCTGAAAATTATAGAACACATGCCTTTTTTTCTTTTGGATTGAAAAAAAACTACACTTTATTTATTTAAAAAAATTCAAAAAACGTTTAAGTTTGGGGTACATGTGCAGGTTTGTTACACAGGTAAACTTGGGTCATGGGAGTTTGTTGTACAGATTATTTCATCACCTAGGTACTAAGCCTAGCACATGAAGGGATGTTAATTTTTTTGAAGACTTTTTTTGCGTCTATTGAAATAATCATGTGGTTTTTGTCTTTATTTTTGTTTATATGATGAATCACACTTACTGATTTGCATGTGTTGAACCAACATTACATCCCAAGGATGAAATCTACTTGATTGTGGTGGATAAACTTTTTGATGTGTTGCTGGATTCAGTTTGTCAGTATTTTGTTGAGGATTTTTGCATCAATGTTCATCAAGGATATTGGTCTGAAATTTTTCTTGTTGTATCTGCCGGGTTTTGGTATCAGAATGATGCTGGCCTCATAGAATGAGTTAGGGAGGAGTTCATCCTCAATTTTTTTGAAATAATTTCAGTAGGAATGGTACTAGCTCTTCTTTGCACATCTGATAGAATTCACCTGTGAATATGTCTGGTCCTGGCCTTTTTTTGGTTGGTAGGCTATTTATTTCTTATTCAATTTCAGTGCTTATTATTGATTTGTTTAGGGATTTAATGTCCTCCTGGTTCAGTCTTGCAAGGGTGTATGTGTCCAGGAACTTATTTATTTCTTTGAGATTTTGTAGTTTATGTGCATAGAACTGTTCATAATATTCTCTGATGGTTGTATTTCTGTAGGGTGAATGGTAATATCCTTCTTGTCATTTCTAATTGAAAAATACATTTTATTGTGTATATGTGAGATTTACATAACATGATGCTATTTCATACATGTAGATAGTAGAATAGTTACTGTACTGAAGTAAATTAATATGTCTAGCATCTCACATAATTACTTTTTTTGTGACAAGAACAGTTAAAACCTACTTTACAAAAATCACAAATATGATACAATTTTTTAACCTTCATTTTATGCTCAGAGGTATATGTGAAGGTTTGTTATATAGGTAAATTTTGTGTCACAGGGGTTGATGTATAGATTATTTTGTCATGCAGGTAATAAGGATAGTACCTGTTAACTGCCAGATGGGTTTACCTTGCCTGCTGCCTAGACAGAGCCAATTTATCAAGACAAAGAAATTTCAATAGAGAAAGAGCAACTCACACAGAGCTGGCTGTTGGGGGAGGTCAGAGTTTTATTATTACTCAAATCAATGTCCCTGAGAATTCAGGAATGGAGTTTTCAAGGATAATTTGGTGGGTAGGGGGCCAGTGAGTCAGAAGTTCTGATTGGTTAGGTTGGAGATGATGTCATAGGGAGTTGAAGCTGTCCTCTTGTGCTGAGTTAGTTCCTGGGTGGGGGCCACAAGACCAGATGAGCCAGTTTATCAATCTGGGTGGTGCCAGCTGATCCATCCAATGCAGGGGCTGCAAAATATCTCCAGCACTGATCTTAGGTTTTGCAGTGATGTTATACCCAGGAGCAATTTGAGGTGGTTTAACATTGTGCAGCATCTAGTTTGTCTGACTCTTAAACCATAATCTCTAATCTTGTGGCTAGTTAGTCACGCAAAGGCAGTCTATTCCCCAGGCAGGAAGGCGTTTGTTTTGGGAAAGGGATGTTATTATCTTTGCTTCAAAGCTAAACTATAAACTAAGGTCCTCCCAAAGTTACTTCAGCCTATACTTAGGAATGAACAAGGACAGCTTGGAGGCTAGAAGCAAGATGAATTTAGTTAGGTCAGATCTGTTTCACTGTAATAATTTTCTCAGTTATGATTTTTTGCAAAAGTGGTTTCATTTTTATTGTCACCCTCCTGCCACCCTCCACCCTTGAGTTGGTCCTGGTGTCTTTTGTTTCCTTCTTTGTATCAGTGTGTACTCAATGTTTAGCTCTCACTTTTAAGTGAGAACATGCAGTATTTGGTTTTCTGTTCCTGCATTGATTCACTTAAGATAATGGCCTCCAGTGCCATCCATGTTTCTGCAAAGGACCTGATCTCATTCTTTTTTATGGCTGTATAGTATTCCATGGTGTATATGTACCACAGTTGCTTTACCCACTTTACCACTGATAGACATTTAGGCTGATTCTATGTCTTTGCTGTTGGGAGCACACTGTTAAATAATGCATGGGCCAACTAAGTAATCACAGTAGCAATTAGAAAAAAAATAACTGAATGATAATTAAAACATGGCATACCAAAGTTGTGTGAACCACCTTAGCTATACTTGACAGGTATCAAATGCATATAAAAGAAAGCATAGCATAGAATATATTACATGTATTAAATATTTAGTAATCATAGCATTAAACGTAAAGGAAGAAGATTAAAAATCAATGATCTAAGTATCCATGTCAAAAAGTTAGAAAACTAGAAACCAGTGAAACCCAAAGAAAATAAGGGAATTGGAATAGTAAAGATGAGAGCAGAACTTATTTCAGTTGAAAACAGACTTACAATGGGAACATTTATCAAGGCCAAAAGTTGATGTCCTAAACATCTAGTAAAATTGATATACCTTTGGCAAGAAATAATCATTGTAATTCACCATATTAGAAGGATATAGAAAAATCACGTGATCATATCCTGAACCCAGAAAATCTGAGACAGGTCTCAGTTAATTCAGAAAGTCTTTTTTCCAAGGTTGAGGATGCACCTGTGACACAGCCTCAGGAAGTCCTGATGACATATGCCCAAGGTGGTTGAGGCACAGCTTGGTTTTATACATTTTAGGGAGACATAAGAAATCAACTAATATATGTAAAAAGTACATTGGCTCAGTCTGGAAAGGCAGACTGAAGCAAAGGCAGGAAGACTCCGCAAGTGGGGAGGGAGCTTCTAGGTCACAGATAGGTGAGACACAAACAGTTGCATTCTTTTGAGTTTCTGATTAGCCCTTCCAAAGGAGGCAATCAGATATGCATTTATCTCAGTGAGCAGAGGGATAACTTTGAATAGAATGAGAGGTAGGTTTGCCCTAACCTGTTTTGAATTTTCCTTAGTAATTTTGTGGGCCCAAGATACTTTCCTTTCACATATCTCCCCCCCTTTTTTTTTAAAGAAAAAATGTTTTTTTTTTTTTTTTTTTTTTTTTTTTTTTTGAGGCGGAGTCTCGCTCTGTCGCCCAGGCTGGAGTGCAGTGGCGCGATCTCGGCTCACTGCAAGCTCCGCCTCCCGGGTTCCCGCCATTCTCCTGCCTCAGCCTCCCGAGTAGCTGGGACTACAGGCGCCGCCACCACGCCCGGCTAATTTTTTTGTATTTTTAGTGGAGACGGGGTTTCATTGTGTTAGCCAGGATGGTCTCGATCTCCTGACCTCGTGATCCGCCCGTCTCGGCCTCCCAAAGTGCTGGGATTACAGGCGTGAGCCACCGCACCCGGCCAGAAAAAATGTTTTGGAGAAAGCATTTTACAAGATAAAGAGTCTCTGGTGTCAGGTTTCATATGATCTCTCATGGCTAGGATGGTTTATTCCTAGATGGGTAGGCCCCCAAAGCTCATTTTTCATCAGTTGTGAAGTCTCATGTCCTCTGAAGAGAAAATGGGGGCAGGAAGGGAGAAAAAAAACAACACACAAAAGAAGAATAATCCTGGAAAATTGATATAGGCCCTATTACTCTGAAGTCCATAAATTAGTAGGCAGGTATGAAAGTGGTTTATGTATGTAAATAGGTTGCTGTTATTGTTTTCTGAAGTTTAAATTGTCTGGCGTCAGTTGGCTGGGTTTTAAGAAAGCACAACTTAGGCCGGGCGCAGTGGCTCAAGCCTGTAATCCCAGCACTTTGGGAGGCCGAGACGGGTGGATCACGAGGTCAGGAGATCGAGACCATCCTGGCTAACACAGTGAAACCCCGTCTCTACTAAAAAATACAAAAAACTAGCCAGGCGTGGTGGCGGGCGCCTGTAGTCCCAGCTACTTGGGAGGCTGAGGCAGGAGAAAGGCGTGAACCCAGGAGGCGGAGCTTGCAGTGAGCTGAGATCTGGCCACTGCACTCCAGCCTGGGCGACAGAGCAAGACTCCGTCTCAAAAAAAAAAAAAAAGAAAGCACAACTTGGTTTTCAGTGACTCCAAATTAGGAAAAAATGGGAACAAAAGAAGGAAAATAATTGAAAACATTATTTTAAAGACTTGTAGCCAAGAAAAATTAGAATTCCGTCCAAAGTGTAGAAAATAACAAAAAGTTAAAAAAAATAGGCAAAATTAGAATCTAGCAACAGGTGTACTATTGTTTTGAAACAATTTTTTTTCTCTCTCCAGTTTCCCATTTTAGTAAAGACAAATCATGGCAGGATTGGTTTGCTTATTATACTTGGCATAATTATTTGTATATAGTGCAACAAGAATATTTTTTACATAGGCTTTTAAATTGGCTTCGATGGAACTTTGTTCCATAGGAGGAATCTCAGATAAGATATTTTTAAAGTCGAGCCCAGCCATGAATTTGTGCCATCAAATATCTATGAGTTGGGTGAATTTCCTCTCGAGATTCCAAGATAAACCTTGGACTGCTGCACCTGTCAGAACATGACATTTTTTACTAACCACAGAAACCCTGTACAGGAACTGTGTACACAAATTATAAGGCCAGTTTTTCCAAGGGCCATAGTGTCTGCATAAGTCAAATTCAATTCCTTAAAGGAAAACACACCATTACAGTCAAAGCCTTGGTAAAATAACCAATTTCTCCAAATGTGTCCATTTACAAATGAAAATAGATTCTTATTGCACTTATGCAAATAACTGTATCATCATAAATTAAGAATATTCACAAATAGTTTTCTGTGTTTTTTTTTTTTTTTTACTTATTATAGTTTAAGTTCTAGGGTACGTGTGCACAACATGCAGGTTTGATATGTAGGTATACATGTGCCATGTTGGTTTGCTGCACCCATCAACTCATCATTTATATTAGGTATTTCTCCTAATGCTATCCCTCCCCGAGTCCCCCACCCCCTGACAGGCCCTGGTATGTGATGTTCCCTGCCATGTGTCCAAGTGATCTCATTGTTCAATTCCCACCTATGAGTGAGAACATGCAATGTTCAGTTTTCTGTCCTTGTGATAGTTTGCTGAGAATGATGGTTTCTACCTTCACCCATGTCCCTGTAAAGGACATGAACTCATCTTTTTTTATGGCTGCATAGTATTCCATGGTGTATATGTGCCACATTTTCTAAATCCAGTCTATCATTGATGGACATTTGGGTTGGTTCCAAGTCTTTGCTATTATTCACTAACAGTTTTAGAATTCTGAAGAAATCAGGTAGAGAAAAACAAATATGCTCCAAATTTTGTTCATGGAAGTGTGCCAAATTGTTAAAAGCTGTCAAAAGCTCAAAAGAGAAATCTTAATATTCTGAAAAACAAAACAAAGTATCAGCAAACATTTTATGTGAAAAGTCAAAAAGATTGGTTCAGTCTATGCAGTTAATTCCTGTTCTGCTTGATACTCATAAACATTTTAACCCTCTATGAGTCCTGAAAGTTTTTCCTTTATTCTGATGTCACAATCTCCAGAGTTATCAGAAATCTGCATTTAAGAGCACCTGTTAGAGTTTTATAGTTGATTAGAAAACCATCTTCTAAAGAAAACCAAAACAAGACAACAATTATCCATGGATTAAAAAAAAAAAAAGTTTTAAGGCAACCATAGTGAAATGACACAATTGACAAGGAAATTTGTTACCTTTGTGGCACACAATAATTTTAACATAACCATTATGATTTTTACTGATAATGTACACTAAGTTATGTTAGAATTACAGGAGTTTCCCAAAATTTTGGAACACATGCCAATGATATATTTATACAAATACAGCCCAAAGAAAACCAAACACCATTTCATATTTGAAAATGCCTTGTGTTTAATTTTTATACCAAATAAGCCAAATTACCTCGTTTTTGGACTTTAAGGAAACTAATATCTTAAAGGATTAATTTAGCTAGAAAAAGATGTAATTTATAATTTGATTTTGGAAAGTTTGTCAAACATAAAAGGTTTAAAACACTTGATATTACAAAATAGGATTACAGGTCATTGTAAAGTCATTTATTTAACGAAAGTGATAATTCAAGGATTTCAAAAAAAGAAAAAACCTTCATTCTTTGAAAAAAGACTTACTTTTCCCTCCTTCCTTCCTTCCTTCCTTCCTTCCTTCCTTCCTTCCTTCCTTCCTTCCTTCCTTCCTTTCTCTCTCTCTCTCTCTCTCTCTCTCTCTCTCTTTCTTTCTTTCTTTCTTTCTTTCTTTCTTTCTTTCTTTCTTTCTTTCTTTCTTTCTTTCTTTCTTTCTTTCTTTCTTTCTTTTTCAGAGTCTCACTCTGTTGGCTAGATTGGAGTGCAGTGGCATGATCTTGACTCACTGCAACCTCCATCTCCCAGGCTCAACCAATTCTCCAAACTCAGCCTCCTGAGTAGCTGGGATTACAGGCACATGCCTCCATGCCCAGTTAATTTTTGTATTTTTAGTAGGGACGGGGTTTCACCATGTTGGCCAGGCTGGTCTTCAACTCCTGAACTCAGGTAATCTGCCCACCTTGGCCTCCCAAAGTGCTGGGATTACAGGCATGAGCCACCACACCTGACTGGAAGACTTAATTTTCTAAACAAGAAGGTTTAATAAAAATAGCATGAAACCAATTACATTTGTTTTTCAAAATTTTGTAAATAAACTATGAAATTTTATCTTGATTATAATATCTAACTTCCATAAGCCTTTCATAACTTTTATAACCTTTATTAAGGTGTTGGTTAATGCTTCAAGAAAACCTTGTTAATCTGACACAGGGGTCCGTATACTGGTTTTGCATCAGTGTGCCTTTGATATTAATGATTAATTTATAGAGAAACTGAACTTTATCTTTCAAAATTGGCCCTTACAATCTTACACACCTGCCTCTTCCATGATAGTCCCTGAGCCTTAATTTCTTGCCCTCTGTATCAGGAATGCAGTTTATTTTGATTGGCATCTTCTACAGGGCCTGAAGATGAGGCTTTATTTGCTGTCAGTGTTTAAGATTCAGCAGTACTTGGTGTCCTTTCTAGACACAGTAGTTAAAGCCCTGTAACTCAATGTTACAAGGACTTTAAAAGCACATATAGGAAGATACATGGATTTAATAACCTTAATTAAAAATTTTTTTATTTCAGTTTTTTGGCTAAGCAAACCAAAACTTAATAATATGGCAACTTGATTATATAATTTTTTTTAATATAAATCCTCTTATTGTGACTTGCATCAACCATTCACGACATGATCAGACTTTCTGTTTTTTCCTAAACAATCCTCCTTTTTAAACAACCAGTTATTATATTTGAGGACTAAATTTACTCTAAAGATTCTTTCTTATATAAAATTATTTCTCTTTAAGCCTTCTTTCACCTTAAAAAATACCTCTTTATTTTTATAACTTTCTTTACATCTTTTTTATTTCTTGGTTCCCTTTGCTTCATTTTATACATAACCTTTAAATAAGCTTTGAATTAGACAAAACTTTTTCACTTTTTTTTTTTTTTTTTTTTTTAATTTATTTATTATTATTATACTTTAAGTTGTAGGGTACATGTGCATAATGTGCAGTTTTGTTACATATGTATACTTGTGCCATGTTGCTGTGCTGCACCCATCAACTCGTCATTTACATCAGGTATAACTCCCAATGCAATCCCTCCCCCCTCCCCCCTCCCCATGATAGGCCCCGGTGTGTGATGTTCCCCTTCCTGAGTCCGAGTGATCTCATTGTTCAGTTCCCACCTATGAGTGAGAACATGCGGTGTTTGGTTTTCTGTTCTTGTGATAGTTTGCTAAGAATGATGGATTCCAGCTGCATCCAAGTCCCTACAAAGGACTCAAACTCATCCTTTTTTATGGCTGCATAGTATTCCATGGTGTATATGTGCCACATTTTCTTAATCCAATCTGTCACTGAGGGACATTTGGGTTGATTCCAAGTCTTTGCTATTGCGAATTTTTTTTTTTTTGAGGCAGAGTCTCGCTCTGTCACCCAGGATGGAGTCCAGTGGCATGAACTCAGCTCAGTGCAACCTCTGCCTCCTGGGTTCAAGCAATTCTCCTGCCTCAGCCTCCCAAGTAGCTGGGACTAGAGGCATGTGTCACCACACCTGGTTGATCTTTTGTATTTTCAGTAGAGACAGGGTTTCACCATGTTAGCCAGGATGGTCTCGATCTCCTGACCTCGTGATCTGCCCACCTCGCCTCCCAAAGTGTTGGGAATACATGTGTGAGCCACCATGTCCAGCTGTACACATTTCTTTTTTTCTTAGTAAGAATTTTTTCCACAATATATATTTACTGAAAAATTCACAAATAATGAAATATCTATTATTTAATATAACTTTATATTCTAAATTAGGACCAGTTTGTCTACATGTATTTATCCCACTGCATTTACCTAATTATTTTAATCATTTACCTAGATTATTTGTGAAAATTGTGATAGTCATGATTTAAAGTTATGAAATTGTCATTGCAAAATTATAACTGAGACAGTGAAAAATGATTTGACTTAACTGTCTCCATCTCAACCTCCAAGCTATCGTT
The DNA here is from genome assembly GCF_049350105.2 of Macaca mulatta. Taxonomy (NCBI): domain Eukaryota; kingdom Metazoa; phylum Chordata; class Mammalia; order Primates; family Cercopithecidae; genus Macaca; species Macaca mulatta. The sequence goes on along the minus strand of NC_133426.1, from coordinate 74,351,511 downwards.
CTTCATTCCTGGGCATAGACCAAACTAACTTTGGGAAGGGCTTAGTTTATAGTTTAGCTTTGAAACAAAGATGATAATAGTCCTTTCCAAAAACAAACCTCCTTATTGTCTGTGGGCTAGATTGCCTAAAGCCACAGGATTAGAAGTTATGGTAATCTTACTAAATTCATTATGCAGCTATTTTCATTAACCCCCTATCAATGTCTTATTTATTAAAAATTACCCAAAGAAAGATCTTTCTGTTTGGGACTGGGTTTATATTTTTGTAATCCTTATGATAAATTTTGATACCTTATCGTTTTGGCAGGGATAAGTATGAAATTGCTTGATTAATAAATGCAAACAAAAAGGTATGCTGGCAATTCTTAAGACATTTCTAATATTACTTTACTAATAATTTAAAAGCTAGGTTATTTATTAAAGGTTTTAGTTAAGTTACATAAACTTGAAAAAGCATTTGACTAGTCTTTTTATTTTAGTATCTGATTTAAGTGTTTATATTTTTCCTTGAGCCAAGTTAAACATAAAATTAAACTACACTTTTCCTTAAAAACCCGAGTAGCCTCTGTTGCGATAATATTTTAGTCAAAAATTCAGGTTAAAAGAATTCAACTGAGAAGAAAAAGAAAAAAAAACACATGCGCGCATCTTGGATGCTAACCTTATGATTAAGCTGACTTTTAACCATTAAGCACCTTTAACATTTTTTTTAAAATCTCATTACCATATTTCAGCTAAGACAAAATGCTGCTATTTCAGTCGTACAGCCATTGTTCTTTCAGTTTGGTCTCGCTGCAGCAAAAAGGTGGCCTTGTTATGTAACTAAAGTCCCTTTAGTAGTTAAAATTAAAAGTCATTTCTTTTTTATTTTTATTTTTTCCTTTTGCTGGCCATTTTCCTCCCACTTCAGAGGCCTTGTTCCCCATAATTTAGGATTCTCCTTCGGATTTGACTAAGAGACACAAACAACAAAACAGTTAACCAAAACTAACAATGATCACACAAATTATAAGATTTCTGAGTGCTCTAAGTGTATGCAGAAATTAACACCAGCTGGTTTTTAAATGCTAACTTTAGTCATTTAAAAAGAATTTGCAAGACAGAATGCCAAACCAGTTTCTTACCTAGTGGTGAGTCTCAGGCTGTAAACTGCTGTCTACCATCCTAGAAGCAGGAAAACAACAACTCATCTTCTCTGTTGGAAGCAAGCTAAAACTCCATAAAGAAGTTACCTGCCTTCCATCCTCATGGAAGCAGGAAAGCTAGCCTTCCTTTGGAAGCAAGTAAAACTCCAAAAAAATGAGGAGTTGTACAGCAAAATACACTTTAGATCTCGACCAAATTTTGGGAGATCAGGGATTCTCTGGAGGTGGTGCTCTCAGACCTCAACACATTGTCCTATTGGTTTGAGCCATAAAGTTAGCTCATGTTGGCACCAGGCACTGATAGATTTGTCAGGGGCATCTCCACTCAAAATTCCCCTGTGGTTACCAAAATGTGAACCCAGAAAATCTGAGACAGGTCTCAGTTAATTTAGAAAGTTTATTTTGCCAAGGTTGAGGACATGCCTGTGACAGCCTCAGGAAGTCCTGATGACACGTGCCCAAGGTGGTTGGGGCACAGCTTGCTTTTATACATTTTAGAGAGACTTGAGGCATCAATCAATATATGTAAGAAGTACATTGGTTCAGTCAGGAAAGGCAGGACAACTTGAAGCAAAGGCAGGAAGACTCCCAGCTGGGAGGGAGCTTCCAAATCACAAATAGGTGAGGCACAAATGGTTGCATTCTTTTGTTTCTGATTAGCCTTTCCAAAGAAGGCAATCATATGTGCATTTATCTCAGTGAGCAGAAGGATGACTTTGAAAAGAATGGGAAGCAGCTTTGCCCTAAGCAGTTTTCAGATTAAGTTTCCTTAGTGATTTTTGGGGCCCCAGATATTTTCCTTTCACAATATCAACTGCTGCAGAAAAAGCACTTGATAAAATTTAATACTCGATCATGACAAAAATGCTCAGAAAACTAGCAAAAAGGGAAATGTCCTCAATTTGATAAAGAATGTCAACACAAAAGCAACACAGCACAGCTAATAGCATACTCAATGATAATAGACAGACAGGTATATTCACTCTTACTACTCTTATTTAACAAAATAATGAGAGCCTGTCCAGCTGTATCATTCAAGAAAAGAAAAAAAAATCATAAATAAAGAAAGAAAACTCTTCCTATCTGCAAATGATATCATTGTCTTCATATAAAATTCTGAGAATCTAAAACAAACAAAAACTCTACAACTAAAAAGTGAGTTCAGTAGCCACAGGATAACATACGAACATCAACTGTACTTCTATACTAGCTAAAAGATGTGGAAACTAAAAGTAAAATACAATACCATAATTTGATTTATAATTACTCAAAAAATGCAATATTTATGTATACAACTGAAAACAATTCAATGAACAAAGATAGTCTTTTCAACAAATGGTGCTGGAGAAATTGGACACCCATAGACTAAAAAATTGTACCTTTGATGTAAACACCACATATTATACCAAAAATTGTCTCCAATAAATCATAGTTTTAAATGTAAAATGTAAAGCCACAAAGCTTTTTATAGAAAACATAAGATAAATTTTTGGGGACCTATGGCTTACTAAAGAGTTCTTAGGCATAACGTAAAAAACATGACAGAAAAGTTTAATAAATTGGATTTAAATAAAGTAAAAACTTTTAATAGGCTAAAATCCCTGTTGAGATCATAAACAGACAAACATCTGTTTATCAAATGTCTGCAGCTATTAACTGCAGACATTGGGGAAAATATTTGCAAGCCATATATCTGACAAAGTGCTAATGTATAGAATATATAAAGAACTCTCAAAACTCAACCGTAAAAAATAAAGAATTAAATTAGAAAAATATATGAACAGATGTTTCACTGAAAAGAATATACAAGTGAAAAATAAGCACATAAAAAGATATTCACAATCACTAGTCATTAGAAAAATGTAAATTAAAACTATAATAAGATAAACATCACTACACACCTTTTAGAAGAGCTAAAATAAAAAATAATGACCACATAAAATGTTGGTAAGGATTCATAAAAACACTCCCTCATAAATCTTTAGTGAGAATTTATAATGGTTCAGCCACTTTAGAAAGCAGTTTGGAAATTTTTTCAAAATATAAACATATGCTTAACATACAACCCAGCAATTGCATTTCTGGGCATTTTTCTCAAAGAAATGCAAATTTACATGCACACAAAAGCTTGTATATAAATGTTTATCACAGCATAAGACCCCAAAAGTGGAAAACCAGATATCTTAAGTTAAACAAATGGTGGTACATCCATACCATGAAATACTACTCAGCAATAAAAAAGCATTAAAAAGGAAAGAACTATTAATACATGCAACAACTTGGATGAATCTCCAGGAATTTATTTTGAGTGAAATAACCAATTCCAAAAGGTCACATAGTGTATAATTTTATTTGCATAATATTCTGGAAATTGTAAAATTATAGAAATTGAGAACAGATTAGTGGTTACCCAGGGTTTTAGAAATATTGACCTCATAAATGTGTTGGTGAGCATTCCCTCCTCTTCTATTTTCTGGAAGAGATTATGTAGAATTGATGTTAATTTTTTAAAATGTGTTAGAATTTCCCAGTGAAACCATCTGATCCTGGATATTCTTTTTTTGGGAATTTTTACATTATTAATTCAACTTCTTTAATAGTTGTAAGGCTATTGAACTGATCTATTCCATATTGACTGAGTGGTGGTAGTTTGTGTTTTACAAGGGATTAGTCCTTTTCATCTAAGTTTAAAATTTCTGTTCATAGAAAAATCTGTCTTTTATTGTGCTTTTGATGTCTACCATGCCTTTAGTGATATCTCCTTTTTAATTCCAGATATTGGTAGTTGTGACTTCCTTTTTTTCTTTGTCAGTTTTGCTGTTAATAGGTGACTATCAATTGAATTGACCTTTTTAAGAGAACTAGATTTTTGTTTCACTGATTTTTCTCTATCTTTTTTTCTGTTTTCAATTCTTTCTTTATTCCTTTCTCTTGCTTTGGGTTTATTTTCTCTTCTTTTTCTAATTTCTTAATGTGGGAGCTTAGATTATTGATTTGAGAATTTTCATTTTTTTTTTCTAACACCTACAGGCATTTAGTCCTATACTTTCCCCTCTCAGTCCTGCTTTAGTTGTGTCTCATAAATTTTGATATGTTATGTTGTATTTTAATTTTCATTAATTAAGTTTAATATACTTTAAAAAATTCCCTTAAGACTTCCTCTTTGATCTACAAATTATCTATAATAGTGTTGTTTGGCTTCTAACTGGATATTTTCTTATTATCTTTCTGTTATTAATTTCTAACTTGCTTTGATTTTGAACAGAGAACAAAATATATTAGTCCCCTTTAAATATTGACATTTGTTCTATGGCTTCGGTTATGGTCTGTCTTGGTAAATGTTTCATGAACACTTTAAATAATGTATATTCTGCTTTTGTTTTGTGGAGTGTTCTATATATGTTGATTACATCCTATTGGCTGATGATGCTGAGTTTTTCTACATTTTTGCTGATTTTCTTTCAAGTTGTCACATCTAATTTCCCCAATGTCTTCTTGTAGTTATTTTATAGTTTGAAGTCTTCAACCTAAATCTTTAATCCATTTTTATTTGAGTTTTGTATATGCCAAGAGATAATTGTCTAGTTTCATTCTTCTGTATATGGATATCCACTTTTCTCAGCACCATTTATTGAAGAGACTGTCTTTTTCCCTGTGTATGTTCTTTGAACCTTTGCTAAAAATGAGTCGACTATAGGTGTGTGGATGTGTTTCTGCATTCTCTATTCTGTTCCATTGGTCTATGTGTCTGTTTTTATGCCAGTACCATGCTGTTTTGATTACTATAGCTCTGTAGTATAATTTGAAGCCAAGTAATGTGATTCCTCCTGTTTTGTTCTCTTCACTCAGAATAGCATTGGCTACTCTGTGTCTTTTGTTGTTCCATATAAATTTTAGATTTTTTTTTTTCTATTTCTGTGAAGAATGTCATTGGTTTTTTGATAGGGATATCACTGAATCTGTAGATAGCTTTGAGTAGTATGGACATTGTTTTTCTTTATTCTTTGATGTCCTCTTCAGTTTTTTTCATCAGTGTTTCATAGTTTTCATTGTAGTGATTTGTCACTTTTTTGGATAAGTTAATTTCTAGGTAATTAATTTTATTTGTGGTTATTGTAAATTGGATTACTTTAAAAAATTTCCTTTTCTGATTGTTCACTTTGGGCATATAGAAATGCTCCTGGTTTTTGTATGTTGATTTTGTATTCTACAACTTTACTGAATTTGTTTATCAGTTCTAGCAGTTTGTTAGTGGAGTCTTTAGATTTTTCCAAATATAAGATAATATTATCTGCAAAAAAGAATAATTTGACTTCTTTCTTTCCAGTTTGGATGCCCTTTATATCTTTCTCTTGTCTGCTTGCTCTAACTAGAACTTCCAGTACTATTTTGAATAACAGTGGTGAATGTGGGCATCTTTGCCTTGTTTCAGATCTCAGAGGAAAGACTTTCAGTTTCTCCACATTTGACCTGTGGGTCTGTCAGATATGGCTTTTATTATTAGGAGGTATATTCCATCTATACCCACATTTTTGAAGGTTTTTGCCATAAAGAGATGTTAAATTTTATCAAATGCTTTTTCAGCATTGATTGAAAGAATCATTTGGATTTTGTCCCTCATTCTGTTGATATAATGTATCATATTGATTGATTTGTGTTTGTTAAACCATCCTTGCATCCCAGGAATAAATCTCAGTTGGTCATGATGAATGACTTGTTAAATGTGTTGTTGAATTTGCTTTGCTAGCATTTTGTTGAGGTTTTTCGCATCAATGTTTATCAGAAATATTGGCCTGTATTTTTCTCTTTTTGATGTGTCTTTGTCTGGTTTTGGTGTCAGGGCAATACAGGCTCATAAAATCAGTGTGGAAGTATTTCATCCTCCTATATGTTTTGAAATAGATTGAGTATGATTGGTGTTAATTCTTTTATAAATGTTTGGTAGAATTCAGCAGTAAAGTCATTGGGTCCCAGGCTTTTCTTTATGGGACACTTTTTTAAAATGACTTTTATTCTGTTATTCATTGGTGTGTTCAGGTCTTGGATTTCAATCTTGGCAGGTTGTATGTGTCTCAGAATTTGTTTATTTCTTCTATATTTTCTAATATATTGGCATATAGTTTTTCATAGTAGCTACTAATGATCCTTTGAATTTCTGGAGTATCAGTTGTACTGTCTCCCTTTTTATCTCTGATTTCATTTATTTGTATCTTCTCTCATTTTTTTTAGTCTGGCTAAGATTTGTCAATTTTGTTTAACTTTTAAAAACACAACTTTTTGTTTCATTGATCTTTTGTTCTTTTTTTATTTCAATTTTATTTATTTCTGTTCTGATCATTATACTTTTTTTTCTTCTAATTTTGGGTTTAATTAATTCTTGCTTTTCTAGTTCTTTGATGTGTATCATTAGGTCATTTATTTGAAGTTTTTCTTCTTTTTTGATGTAGGCACTTATAGCTATAAACTTCTCTATTAGTAATGCTTTTGCTGTGTTCCATAGCTTTTAGTATGTTGTGATTCCATTATTAGTTGTTTCAAGAAATTTTACAATGTCTTTCTTAATTTCTTTAGTGACCCATTGTCATTCAGGAGAATGCTATTGAATTTCCATATATTTGTATAGTTTCCAAAATTCCTCTCTTTATTGATTTCTAGTTTCATTCTATTGTGGATGGAGAAAATACTTAATATCATTTCATTCTTAAAAATATTTTAAGGTTTGTTTTGTGACCTAATATATGGTCTAGCTCTGAGAATGATGAATGTGCTGAGGAAAACAATGTGTATTCTGAACCTGTTGGATGAAATGTTCTGTAAATTTCTATCAGGCCTATTTGTTCTATAAGAGGCAAATTTTCTTTGTTTTTCATCATCTGATAATATTTTACCCTCAATTACAGAATTATATTTTTCCTGAAAGTAGAATTCTTGTTTGACAGTTTTCTTTTAGCACTTCAAAAATGTGTGTCACTTTCTTTTGCCTTCCATTATTTCTGATGAGAGACTGCTGTCATTTATATTAAGTTTTTTTTAAAAGATAAAGTGTAATTGCTTTCTTACTTCTTTCAATATTTTCTTCATCTTTAATATTCAGATGTTTGATTATGGTGTGTATTGGCATAGTTTTTTGTGGCTTATGCAGTTATGAGTATGCTCATCTTATTTATTTGGGAGGTATATGTCTTTTGCTAAATTTTTGAAAATTTTAGTAACTGTTTATTTAAATAATTTTAGCTTCTTATTCTTTCTCCTCTCCATCTGAGGCTGAAATAATATACAACCTGTTTTTTTTTTCTTTTTAGTTATACAGATCTCTAAGATTCCATTCATTTTTCAGTCTATTTTCTGTCTGCTGTTAAAATTTAATAATTTCTATTGCTTTATTTTCAAGTTCATGGATTCTTTTCTCTAATTTCTCTCTTCTTCTGTAAAGCTCATCCAATACATTTCTCATTTCAGTTATTGTATTTTGCAGTCCCTGTTCTTGTTTCTGTTTTTCTTTATATCTTCTATATTTTTGATATGGCATTCTTGTTTTTTAAATTTGTTTCAAACATGTTTGCAGTTACTTTAAGCATGCTTATAATACCTGTTTTAAAATCTTTGTTAGAAGGATTCCAACATTTGTGTCATGTCAGTGTTTGTGTCTATTGATTGTCTTTTCACATTCAAGTTGAGATTTTCATGTTTCTTGGCATGGTGGGTGATTTTCAATTATATCCTGGACACTTTGAGCATTATGTTATGAATATCTGGATCTTATTTAAATTTTGTATTTTAGAAGATTTTCACTGATACCACCCCAGCAGGGCAAATGAGTGCCCCTTATTACTGCCAGGTGGGCATGGAACTCTAGAATCCCCACTCAGCCTTCATTGATATTCAATTTTTAGTGAAGAAACTATTTTTTTTTTTTTTTGCTGCTTGGTAGACGTGGGATTTAGACTCCTCGCTGTGCCTCCAGTGGCATCACTCTGACCGGGAGGTAGAGGGTTGTCTAAAAATTGTTTCCTACATGGCCTCCACTGAGATTGGGGTGGATTGGGGGACCTCTTTACAACTAAATGAGGTTGAAAGTTACCATCATGGGTGGTGAAATTTCTGACTCTCCACTAGGCACTACCTCAGTAGGAAACGGGAGGTGCACCTTGTATTGTTAGGTAGGGGTGGAAATTCAGTTTCCCCATGCAATCTTCACTGACAACAAGAGTTGGGCATTGTTAACATCCATTGGAAATCAACGTTGCACTTTCCCATTTAGCATTCTGTGACATCACCTTTGTGATGTGAGGCAGGGTCCCTCTCTTCAGCTAAGAGAGATAGGAAGTCCAAGCTTCCCACATGTTTTTTAATGGTGAAAGTGAGATGGGGCTACATGTTTTTTGATACTCTTTGGCTGGAGTAAGAGGTTATTATCTCAAAGTTTTCTGTCTTGATTGGCTGCCCCTTTTCCTTGTCCATTGGATAGAGAGAACTGGCTTTTTTTGCAGCTTCTTGTTTTTGTTTTGGTTTCTACTCATTCACATTTCTGGTTTGTCAGTTTCTCCAGCACTCAGTTCTGGATATATGAAGCAAAAGGAAATCCAAGGGACTCTTTGCAATGTTGGCCACAGATTCTTGAGGTCCCTAGCATCTCTGCCTTCTTTGCTCAGTTGTTCATGGTCCTCTCTCTTGGTTTTATATATAATGTTTAATTAAGCTATACTTAAATAAGGAATAGAGACAAGTGCATCTATTCCATCTTGCTCAAAAGTGGAAGTCAAAACTGTGTGCAGATTTTGCATATGGATAGACAAATAGGCCAGTAGAATAGAACAATAAGTCTAAAAATACATAAAAATTAATTGTAAGTGCACTGTGTATCTAAATATGCGAAGTAAAATGATAAAATGTGTATAAGAAAATGAAGAAGAATATCTTAATGATTTGTGTATAGGACATTATAAAGCTTTAGATATAAAAATTAATAAATTGAATCATGTTTCAATTAAGACATCAATAAGAGAGTGAAAAAGAAAGACGGGGTGAGATAAAATATTTGCCATAAATACAATTGGCAATAATATATTTGGAATATATAAAAACATCTCTTACAAATTAATAAGGAAAAAATAGACCATTTGAAAGAAAAATGGGCAAAGCCTTAAGGCAATTCAGAAAAGAGGATATCCAGATGGCCAATAGACATATAAAAAGTGTTCAATTTCCTTAGTCAAGAGTTAAATGCAAATTAAAACTACAAAGTGTTCTCCAACCATAATGAAATCAAACTAAAAACCAATTACAAAAAGACAAGAGGAAAATCACCAAATACTTGGAAATTAACAACACACGTAAAATAATACATGGGTCACAGAGGAAATCTGAATGGAAATCTTAAAAATACTTAGAACTTAATGAAAATGAAAATATAACATTTTTTGTGGTATGCAATCTGTGTGATGCAGCTAAAGCAGTGCCACGAGAAAACTTTATAACACCAAATGCTTATGCCGGAAAAGAGGAAAGGTCTCAAACCAATAACTAGATTTTCCACTTCATGGAACTTAAAAGCAAACAGTAAAATAAACTCAAGGCGAGAAGAAGAAAGGAAATAATAAAGATGAGCACAGAAATTAATAAAATGGAAAATAAAAAACACAAGAGAAAATCAGTGAAACAAAAAGTTACTTTTTTGAAAAGATCAACAATGCTGACAAACTGTAGTAAGACAAAGACAATGAATAGGAAAGGTATAACTTACCAATATCAGAAATGAAACGGGATATAATTCCAGATACTGTAGCCATTAAAGGGATAATAAGGGATATGACAAAGAAGTCTATAACCACAAATTTGACAAATTAGATGGGATGAACCAATTTTTCATAAACCACAAACTACCAAAACCCAATATGACATATATAATCTGAATAGTCCTAAAGAAATTGTCTTCAAAATTTAAAAGGATATGAAAAAAAAAAAGAAATCTCTACATTCAAGTGGTCTCACTCAATACTATACCAAATATTTAAAGAATAACTTGAACCAACTTTACATGGGATGTGGAAAGCATTGTTTTTGACCCATTGTAGTTTATGACAGAGCAGAGAAAATAAATCTTAAGCAAATAATTATAAGTATAGTGAGTATTAGGAATTATCTGTACACTCCCATGGCACATTGTACTTCTACATAGTCATCCTTCTATACAACAGAGGAATCAAACCTTTTTTTTTTGAATAGTGATGGGAGCAGAATTGGGCTAGAGAGGAAGTATAGGGAAGATGTTCTTAAGGAATGATGTTTAAGTGTTATCTTAAAGATAAGTAAGAGTTGGTCAGATAAAGAATGAGGGGAGAATATTCCAATGAGTGAGAACATAATGTTCACAGCTGTGGCATATATGAGGGCATGGCATGGAGTAAGAATTGAGAGAGGTCAAATGTGGCTGGAGTGACAAAAGAGAGGATGTGAGTAGAAATAGATAAAACTTGGAAGCTAAACATGACACTGTAGGTTAAGATTTGGGATGTTATCTAATGAGTATTTGGAAGCCATTGAAGCAGAGAAGAGATAAAATCAAATGCTCATTTTAAAAGATCATTTGGCTAACATGTGGAGAAGGATTGTAGGGACATATGAACTGATATAAGAAATAGTTGAGGATGCTATTTCATTAGGCCAGACTAGAGGTGATAGTGGATTGGCCTAGATTCCCAACTGAATATATGGAGAGAGGAATATGGAAGAAATATATTTTCAAGATAGAATAGTTGGACTTACTGATAGGTTGTCTCTGGTGGGTTGTCTTTGCATGACAAAGTAGTGTTGCCATCAACGACATCATCCCCAGTATATGTATAATGCCTGGGACAGCACCTGGTACATAGGAGGTGCTCTGGAAATGTGAGCGCCCTTTTCCTTTAGTAATGTAATAAAAAAAAGCAAAAAACCAAATTCCAGCCCTCTCGTTCTCTGGACAGCAGTTGCTTCATTGAAGGGAATCTTGGGAAACGATCAACCCCTGAGGTCGAATTTTTACTACCCTTTTTCCTTTCCTTGGGAATGAAAATTGTCTCATAAAGGCTACAACTGGGTATAGCGAATCCTTTCTCTGAGAAGGTATAGGCCTTCCTGATGGGGATTATTGTCCTGAAGCAGGTGGCAAGTTGATGATCAGCCTTGGATGAAACCTCCAGAAAACTGTGACATTTTCATAACTTGGGTCAAAGGAGGTGGCCCTAGAATCCAGTCCTGACTTCCCCTATGGTCTTCTCAGCTCCAGAGCCCCCATGGCTGGTAAGGGATATTTGGCCAGTGGCTTTACCTATGCCAGGGCAAACCACCACTCTTTTCTTAAGTGATTGTCCTTTCAATGTCTGGACTTTAGGTCACCCAATTATAACATGAAAGTTTGGGAATAGAATACTTCCAAATTCTGACGGTATGTGATTCTAGATAAAGAGAAGTAGTCAAGTGGACGATATAAGATAAACAAAGTCACTTAGCTACTAAAAAAATTATCTTTGACAGTAAAGAGAGTGGAGGGCAGACGAGTGCAGAAGATTGAGATCTTTCTTAAATGACAGCATGCATAAAGCACATGGCACAATCCTGGCAAGCAAATGTAAGCGAAGCCTTGCACCCACCAGTAGACTCCCAGGCTTTATCTGAGTGCACCTCAAATATATGTTTGGGCTCTGACTATAGTGCCCATCCTGATGCTTTACAATTGATTTATCATCTCTGGCTAGTCTGAAAGCTTTTCTCACTTAACTGATGGCTAATTTTCTCATTAAGAGAATACACAAAAAATGCAATTGTGAAAATCTCAAAAATTTCTTCTAGACAACCAAAAAGAAAAATGTAAGTCTAACTCATCACATAAACAGCATCATTTAATGAGAAGAGGGAGAGACCTTGTGGGTGGGAGCTTGTTAAAACATATTTGAGTTTGATATAAGAAAGCACATTGCAGCTACCTGTTTTATTCCGTTTGTGCTGCTATGACAAAATACCTGGGACTGGGTGATTTATAAAAAACAGAAATTTATTTTCTCACATTCTGGAGGCTGAGAGTCCAAGATCAAGGCACCATAATGTTCAATTGTCTGATGAGGGCTGCTGTCTGCTTCCAAGATGGCATCTTATTGCTGTATTCTCCAGAAGGGAGAAACACTGTGTCCTCACTTGGGGAAGGTGGAAAGGTAAGAGGGACAAATACTGCATGAAGCCTCTTTTATAAGGGCCTTAATCTCATTCATGAGAAAGAAGCCCTCATGGGCTAATTACATCTTCTTTTGTTTGTTTGTTTGAGATGGAGTCTCGCTCTGTTGCCAAGGCTGGAGTGCAGTGGCACGATCTCAGCTCACTGCAACCTCCACCTCCTACGTTCAAGCAATTTTCCTGCCTCAGCCTCCCGAGTAGCTGGGATTACAGGCACATGCCACCACACCTGGCTAATTGCTATATTTTTAGTAGAGACGGGTTTTCACCGTGTTGCCCAGGCTGGTCCCTAACTCTTGACCTCAGATGATTCTCCTGCCTCGGCCTCCCAAAGTGCTGGGATTACAGGCATGAGCCACCATGCCTGGCCAACCTCTTGCAGGCCCCCATCTCTTAGTGCCATCACATTAGTAACACCTAACTTTTGAAGAGGACACATATAAATCATAACACTTCCTCAGTGTGAGAATGGGACCCATCACCACAGGTAGCCACAGAAAGAATTTTGGAAGGTACGTTTATATATATTTTATGGTACTTTCTTGCTTTGCAGGTTATATTTGTTAGGCAGCTTTAAGTTGCAAGGAAAATAAATGTCTGGATTAGTTTAGGTCAGTTCTTGTTATGTAGAGGTGCTTTGGGGTATGTGGAGGGTGTGGTAGTGAGGAAGAATTGTGTAACCTCAAAGAGAAAGAGACTAATAACTTAGCATCATTCAAGGTATAATCACAGTCCCAGTGATCCAGGTATCCATTTGATACCCCTAAAGAATATGTTATTTTCTCCCTACTGTCTTCTCTATGTACATGTCATGATTATACTTCCAAATTGAGAAGGAGAGTCTGATTGGTTTAGTTCATCACTGGGCTTCACATAGGGTTTGTCACATATGATTCTGACTCCTTCTTATTCAGTTCTTTGATCAGAGGAATCTTGAGGCCCAAGGGTATCTTCAAGAATGTCCACAGTCTCCCTGAAATTTTTAGCAAAGTGTAATCAGTGTACAGTTTCTCAGGAGAAAAATATTTTATTAGAGGTTAAGAAAACCTATTCTAGAAGTGTTTTAGTTTGGGCATGGATCCGTGATTCAATAACATGTAGCCAGGGGCTGGCTATCAGGGCCCTATATCATATAATATAAAATTCTTGTGCTATATGAAAAAATCTTTTTAGAGCTTCCTGTTCAAAAGGAATCATTGTAAGAGGCAGGCATATAGAGCGTAATGTATTGTACATCTGCTCAGCAGGTTCTGTCTAATTTCCAAATTCTGAAATTATAAAACAGCATCATCATCATTATCATCTCTATTTATTGAGTATTTACTATGGACTAGATACACTGATATCCTCTGAGACAGGCACTATCAGAATTTTCATTACACATATGAAGACATTGAGGCTTAGAGAAGTTAAATAACCTACTCAAGGTTACATAGCTAGGAATTGGTACAGCTAAGATTTGAATCTATGCAGTTTCTAACTTCATAGCTATATCTCTTAACTACTAAATCTTAAACAATATTTACAACTCATTTTTCTAAGTATTTATCTGCTTAAAAGCCCCAATCAAAATAACAGAAATTGAATAAAAGCATAACCAAGAACCTGAGATGAAAAATACTACAACTTCTTACTCTTAGTGTAGTTGCTAGATTGAAGATACTCTCATTTGGTTCATCATCAGGGAAAACATAGCATCACACCAAAGATATTAAAATATGTATACTATTTGTCCAGCAAATCTGTTTATAGAAATATTTTTAGGGAAATATTAAGTATGCCCACAAAGACTTGGCTATGATGGCCCTTACAACATTGTTTTTAAAATTATTATTTCAAAATTTTAATACATTAAAATTTCCTTCTTTGGTATATAGTTCTATAGGTCTTGTAACCACTTGCATAATCAGTATGTAGAAGTTCCATGACTTCAAAAGTTATTTTGTGTTGATACTTTGTATTCAAGCCTTCCACCTACCTCCAACTTCTGCGAACCACTCTTATAGTCTTGCATTTTCTAGAATGTTTTATAAATAAAATTGTACATTATGTAGTCTTCTGTGCATGGTTTCTTTTTCTTAGCATAATGCATTTAAGATTCATGCATATTTTTGCATGTTTTATTGCTGAGTAGTATTGCAATGTATGAATGTACCAGTTTGTTCATCCATCATCAGTTGAAGTGCTTTTGGATTGCATCAAGTTTTGGTGATTATTAACAAGGCTGTTGTAAATATTAACTATATATGTATTTGTCTTAAGTTTTCATTTCTCTTGGGTAAAAGGGGACGAGTGGAATTACTGGATCATGTATTGAGAGTATGTTTACTTTTATTTATTATTTTTTCCAACTTATTTCAGATTAAGGGTCTACATATGCAGATTGGTTACCTAGGTATATTGCACAGTGCTGAGGTTTAGGGTGTGAATGATTCCACCACTCAGACAATGAGCATACTGTCCAACAGTTTTTCAACTCTTGCCCCTTTTTTTTCTCCCCTCTCTACTAGTTCCCATTGTCTATTGTTGTCATCTTTATGTCCATGAGTACTTGATGTTTAGCTTCCACTTATAAGTATGAACATATGGTATTTGGTTTTCTGTTCCTGCATTAATTCACTTAGGATAGTGGCCTCCAGCTGCATCCATGTTTTTGCAAAGAACATGATTTCATTCATTTTTTTTTTTTTTTTTTTGGCTCTGTAGCATTCCATGCTTTATATGTACCACATTTTAAAAATCCAGTCCACTGTTGATAGACACCTAGGTTGTTTCCTTGACTTTGCTATTGAGAGCAGTGCTGTGATGAACATGCAAATGCATGTGTATTTTTGGTAGAATGATTTGTTTTCTTTTGGATATACAACCAGTAATGGGATTGGTGAGTTGAATGGTAGTTTTGTTTTAAATTCTTTAAGAAATCTCCAAACTGCTTTCCATTAGTGGCTGAACTAATTTATATTCTCACCAACAGTATAAGCATTCCCTTTTTGCCATGTCCCTGCCAACATCTGTTGTTTTTTGACTTTTTAATAATAGACATTCTGACAGGTGAGAGATGGTGTCTCATTGTGGTTTTGATTGACATTTCTCTGATGATCAGTGATAATGAACTTTTTTTTTCATGTTTTTTGGCCACTTGTATGTCTTCTTTTGAGAAGTGTTTGTTCATGTTTTTGCCCATTTTTAAGTGGGGTTACTTGTTTTTTGCTTATTCAATTGTTTAACATACATATATATTCTGAATATTAGACTTCTTTTGGATATAGAGTTTATGAATATTTTCTGCCATTCAGTAGGTTGTCTGTTTACTCTATTGATAGTTTCTTTTGCTGTAAAGAAGTTCTTTAGGTTAATTAGGCCCTACCTGCCAATTTTTATTTTTGTTGCAATTGCTTTTGAGGACTTAGTCATGATTTATTTTCTAAGGGCAGTGTCCAGAATAGTTGATATAGTTTGGATATTTTTTGCTACCCAAATCTCATATTGAATGGAAATCCTCAATGCTGAATGTGGGGCCTGGTGGGAAGTGTTTGGATCTTGGAAGTGGATCCCTCCTGGCTTGGTACTGTCCTAATGATAGTGAGTGAGTTCTCGGGAGATCTGACTGTTTAAGCATGTGGTGTCCAAGCCGCACAATCGCCACTGTCTGTCTTGCTCCTACTCTTGGCATGTGATGTGCCTGCTCCCCCTTAGCCTTCTGCCATAATTGTAAGCTCCCTGAGGCCTCACCAGAAGCAGATGCCAGCATCATGCTTTCTACACAGCCTGCAGAACCATGAGCCAATTCAACCTCTTTTCTTTATAAATTATCAATTCTCATTTATTTCTTCCTAGCATTGCAAGAATTGACTACAATAATGTTTCTTAGATTGTCTTCTAGGATTCTTATAGTTTAAGGTCTACGATTTAAACATTTAATTCATCTTGAGTTAGCTTTTTTTATGGTGAAATGTAGGAATACAGTTTTATCCTTCTGCATATGGCTAATTAGCTGTCCCAGCATAATTTATTGAATAGGGAATTATTTCCCTACTGCTTATTTTTATCTACTTTGTTGAATATTAGATGGATGTAGGTAGGTGCTTTATTTCTGGATTCTGTGTTCTGTTCCATTGGTTCATGTGTCTGTTTTTGTACCAGTACCATGCTGTTTTAGTTATTATAGCCTTATAGTATAGTTTGAAGTCAAGTAAAGTCATACCTCCAGCTTTCTTCTTTTTGCTTAGGATTGCTTTGGCTATTTGGGCTCCTTTTTGGCTTCACAGAAATTTTAGAATAGTTTTTCCAGTTCTGTGAAAAATGACACAGATAGTTTGATAGAAATAGTATTGAATATGTAGACTGCTTTGGGCACGATGACCATTTTAACTATATTGATTCTTCAAATCCATGAACATGGAAAGTTTTTCCATTTGTTTGTGCCATCTATGATTTCTTTTACTAATGTTTTGTAGTTCTCCATTTAGAGATCTTTCACATCTTTTCTTGGATGTGTTTCAGGTATTTTATTTTATGTTTCTGTGTCTATTGTAAATGGGATTGCATTCTTGATTTGGCTCTCAGCTTAAATATTATTGGTGTATGGAAATGCCAATGATTTTGTAAATGTATTTTGCATCCTGAAACTTGATTGAAGTTGTTTATCAGGTCCCAGAGTTTTTTTCAGGGAGTCTTAGGGTTTTCAAAGTATAAAATCATATCATCCGTGAAGAGAGATAATTTGTCATCTTTCTTTCCTATTTGGATGCCTTTATTTCTTTCTCTTGCTTGATTGCTCTGGTGAGCACTTCCAGTACTATGTTGAATAGAAGTGATGAGAGTGGGTACCCTCGTCTTTTTCCACTTCTCAAGAGGAATGCTTCCAATTTTTGCCCATTCAATAAAATGTCAACTCTGGGTATGTAATAGATGGTTCTTTTTATTTTGTGGTATGTTTTTCAATGCCTAGTTTTTTGAGGATTTTTATCATGAATGGATGTCAGATTTTATTGAAAGCTTTTTCTGTATCTATTGAAATGATTATATGGTTTTTGTTTCTAATTTTGTTTATGTGGTGACTCAGATTTATTGATTTACACATGTCAAACCTTGCATTCAAAGAATGAAGCCTAGTTGATCATTATGAGTTAACTTTTTAATGTGCTGTTGAATTTGGTTTGCTAGTATTTTGTTGAGGATATTTGTGTCTATGTTCATAAGGAATGTTGACCTGTAGTTTTCTAGGCCTGTGTCTTTGCCAGGTTTTGGTATCAGGGTGATTCTGGCTTTGTAGAATAAATTAGGAAGAAGTACGTCGTCCTCCATATCTTTAAATAGTTTCTCTACAGCAGGTACCAGTTCTTCTTTGTACATCTGGTAGTATTTGGCTGTGAGTTCATCTGGTTCAGGATATTTTTGGTTGATAGGTTTACAGAAATAATTAATTCAGTTTCAGCACTTGATACTTTTCTGTTCATAATTTTAATTTTTTTCTCATTCAGTCTTTGGAGATAGTGTGTTTACAGTAATTTATTCATTTCCTCTAGATTTTCTAGTTTGTGTGCATGGAGGTTTTCATAATATTCTCTGAGGATCTTTTGTATTTCTGTAGTATTGGTTGTAATGTCACCTTTGTTGTTTCTGATTGTGCTTATTTGGATCTTCCCTTTCTCTTTGTTAATCTAATTAGTGTTCTATCAATCTTGTTTTTTCTTTTAACGAATCAACTTTTGGTTTTGTTGATTCTTTGCAAGGTTTTTTTTTGGCCTCTATTTCATTTAGTTTCATGCTGATTTTAGTTATTTTTCTTCTGCTAGCTTTGGGATTTGTTCATTATTGTTTTTCTACTTCCTGTAGGTGTGATGTTAGATCATTAATTTGACCTCTTTCTAAGTTTTTGAGAGAGGCATATAATGCTATAAACTTTCCTCTTAACAATGATTTTGCTGCATCTCAGAAATGTTGATATATTGTGTCTGTTTTTATTTCTTTCAAAGAAGTTTTTGATTTCTGCCTTGATTTCATTGTTTACCCAAAACTCACTCAGGAACAAGTTGTTTGTTTCCATGTAATTGTGTGATTTTGAGGGACCTTTTTGGTATTGATTTCTATTTTTCTTCCAGTGTAGTCTGAGAGAATGGTTGGTATGATTTCAATTTTTGAAAACAATTTATTGAGACTTCCTTTATGTCTGAATATATGGTCAATCTTGGAGTATGTCCCATGCACTAATCAAAAAATGTGTGTTCTGCAGTTGATGAGTGGAGTATTCTGCAGACATCTATTAGGTCTAATTGGTCAAGTGTTGAGTTTAAGTTCAGAATTTAGTTTTCTGCCTTGATGCTCTTTCCAATGCTATCAGTGTGGCGTTGAAGTTCCCTACGATTATTGGATGGCTGCCTAATTCTTTTTGTAGATATAAAATAACTTGTTTTTATGAATCTTGGTGCTCCAATGTTAGGTGCATGTATATTTAGAATAGTTGAGTCTTCTTGTTGAATTAAACCCTTTATCATCATGTGATACACTTCTTTGACTTTTTTTTCTTTTTTTTTCTTTTTTACTATTATTGGGTTAAAGTCTGTTTTATCTGATATAAGAGTAGTGATCCCCGCTTTATTATTTTTTTTCCATTTGCATGATAGATCTTTCTCACACCCTTTACTTTGAACCTATCGGTGTTGTCCTGTGTGAGAGCAGTCTTGTGAAGATAGCAGATGTATGGGCCTTTTAAAAAAATCTGATTTGCCCCTCTGTGCCTTTTAAGTTGGGTGTTTAGAACATTTACATTCAAGGTTAATATTGGTATCTGAGCTTTTTTATCCTATTGTGAAGTTGCTAGTTGTCTGCTTTGTACGTTCTGTTGTGTTTTTGCTTTATAGGATCTGTGGGCTATGTACTTACGTGTGCTTTTTGTGGTAGCAGGTATAGTTCTTTTGTTTCCATGTTTAGAGCTCCCTTAAGGGGAGCTCTAAAACCAAAACCAAAACGGCAAGGAAGCTCTAAACATCTTGAGCATCTCTTGTAAGGCTGGTCTAGTGGTAATGAATTCCCTTAGCACTTGCTTATCTAAAAAACATTTTATTTTTCCTTAGCTTATGAGGCTTAGTTTGGCAGAATATAACATTCTTGGTGGAATTTCTTTTCTTTCAGAATGCTAAAAATAAGCCCTCAATCTCTCTTGGCTTGTAAGGCTTCTGCTGAGTGATCCACTGTTCACCTGATAGGGTATTCTTTGTAAGTGATTTGTTTTGTTCTAATTGCCTTTAAGACTTTTTCTTTAGCATTAACCCTGGACAATCTGGTGACTATATGCTTTGGGGATTGCTTTGTATAGTATCTTGCAGATGTTCTCTGTAACTTTTGTATTTAAATGTTTATGCCTTCAGTAAGATTAGGGAAGTTTTCTTGAATTATTTTTTCAAATATATTTTCCAGGTTGTTTGCTTTTTCTCTTTTTCTCTCAGGAATGTCAATAATTTGTAGGTTTGGTTACTTTACATAATCCCATAGTTCTCAAAGGCTTTGCTCTTTTTAAAATAATTATTTTTTCTTTATTTTTGTCAAATTGAGATAGTTCAAAAGACTGGTCTTGAAGCTTGGAAATTCTTTCTTCTGCTTGGTCCAGTCTCTTCATGAAGCTTTCAATTGTATTTTTAAAGTTCCTGACCTTAATTTTTCAATTTCAGAAGGTCTAGTTCATTTTTTTTTTAAAGATCTTTATCTCTTCCTTCATTTCCTGGATTACTTTAGAAGTTTCTTTGTGTTGATTTTCAACTTTGTCTTGGATCTCAATGAGTTTCCTCACAATTTGTACTTTGAATGATTTATCTGTCATTTCTGAGTTTTTATTTTGGTTATGGACCATTGCTGGAGAGCTAATACAATCCTATGGTGGTGTCACTGCATTCAGATTTTTCATGGTGCCAGAATTCTTGTGCTGGTGACTTCTCATGTTCAGACACTGGCACTTCTAATATTTCTAATCATTTTTATAGGTGTAGGATTTTTTCTTTTGCTTCCCTATAATGTTATTTGTGTTGTTATTATTATTATTTATGTTATTTTCCCTTTTTTCTTTTCCTGAGGTGGGTGTGACTGTAGAGAATGCTGTTTAGGGTCTTTTGGCTTTGCTTCTATAGCCTTACACACTTCTTTTAGTAGGTTTTATATTGGGCTGTGAACTTTGTCCTGCAAACCTGTAGATGGCACTCACAGGTAAGAGCCAGCTGTAGCCATTGTGGCAGGGTACATACTTGCTCCTTGTTTACTGACAGAAGCTTTATTTTGCCTCAGGCAATGGGTTGATTCATAGGATGCACAGTGGTCTGATTTCCCTGCTCAGCCCCAAGGGGTCAGGGCCCATGAAGGGTGGGGCCAGACAAGGCAGGTCTGCCTGCAGGTCCCCAGATGGCAGGCACAAGTACTGGTACCAAGGAAGAATCCACTGGGTGGCCACCAAGTGTCCAGATGAATGTCTAGGCATGTAGCCGGGAAACTTCCTCAGTTCCAAGTTTTCTGCACAGGGGTGAGGGAGTGGCCTAAACTCCTAATCCAAGAGAATGAGTGTCTCAAATGCCTGGAGATTTTCCTGGGTGTGGAGCAGATATGACCCCTCTACATGAAGGTCTCCACACAAGAGAGGTAGGGTGACTCAGGCTGCTGCACCAGGTAAGCAGGTGGTCTGAATACCTGGAGGAGTGGGGAGGCTCAGGCTGATGAAAGCGACAAGTAGGTGCTCCAAATGCCTGGTGATCTGCCTGGGCATGAAAGAGAGGGTCTCCCTGCACCCAGGATCTCTGCACAGGAAGAGTAGTGTGGGTCAGGCTGCTGATCCATGTGGGCGATGCTCCAAATGCTGTAAATCTATGTGGATGTGGAACAGAGAGGGCCCCTTTGCACCAAGATCTCTGAGCAGGAGGGGTGGGGTGACTCAATCTGCTGGACCAAGCAAGTGGGTGCTCCAAATGCCTGGAGATCTTCCTGAGCCTGTAGCAGAAAGGGTTTCTTTGCACCCAGAATGGTTGGGATTCTACTTCTGGGTATATATCAAAAGGAAATGAAATCAATTGATGAGGAGATACCTGCATGCCTAAGTTCCTTGCAGCATTGTTGACAGTAGTCAAGATATGTAAACAACCTGTTGCTAAATGAATACATTAAAAATATATAGAATATAGATAGAAAAATTTGGCATATTTACACAATGGAATATTGTTTAACTAAAAAAAGAAACAAAATTCTGCCATTTGGGACAACATGGATGAACCTGGAGAACATTATGCTAAATGAAATAAGCCAGATATAGAAATGTAAATACTGTATGATTTTGTTTATATGTAGAATCTGAATTTGGGCAAGATGGCCAACTAGACACAGCTAGGTGGAATAGCTGCCACTGAGGGATCAGGACAACTGGCATACTCCTAACAGACTGTCAAAGGGAATTCACTGAGAGCGGATGGAGGGAAGACACAGAAGCTGGGCTTAAGGGAGAGGAAGTGTTCTGGTGTAAAGGTGGCTGGAATGTGGCTCACAGGCTTTGATGTCCACCAAAGCTTCGACTGAAATGGCAGTATGATAGAGAAGGAGGGGTGGAGTGCACTCCTGAGAGCATCAGTGACAGGGCAGGGTGCATGTGCATGTGCATCCTGGCAGGACAAAAAACTTACACTGGGACTCATTTCTGACCCCCAATGACTCTGGGGGAATGCATGAATTGAACTGGCAAGAAGTAACCCACTCTTACCACAGGCCTTGGGAATCTTGGCAGGAGAGACTCCCCCTTCAACTTGACCACCATAGACACCTTTGAGTTGACAGAGAGAGCTGCTTAGAGAAGTGGTAGGGACAGCACGCCAGCCGATGTGGAGATCAGAAGGTTTGGTGTGGGAGCCTCTGTAGCAAAGCATGTCCAGGGATGCCCATTTCCCTAGGCTTGACTTGCTCTCATAGAAGACTTTATCCCTAAGGGAACTGTCAGACCAGAACTCTGCAGGGCAGTCTTGCCCATCAAATGGGGCTAGTGTGACCTGACCACTTCTTGATGTGCTGGCTTCACTGGGGGCCCCTGCCTGACCGTACCTGCTTACAGTATAGCTTCTGAAGCCCTGGAATGCTGTATCATAGCTCCTGCACTGGTGGACCATGCCTGACCAGTGGACAGCCCCAGCAGGGCAACCACCAAGGCCACATATCATCCTGCCCACTCCTTCCACCCACTGTGCTTCCCCAAGGCCCACAGCCATTCTCTACATTGCTTTGCTGGCATATGTGTGCATGAGTGGATCTTGTCTTTCCTGTCCTGCCAGCATGCACATGCACCTTGCCCTGTCACAGATGCTGGCAGGAGTGCACTTCACCCCTACTTTTCCATCATATTGCCATGTCAGTCGGAGCCTTGGTGGGCACCAGGGCCTGCCAGCCACATTCCAGTCAGCTTCCCACCAGAATGTCAACACTGCCACCAGATTGAAACTAGGCACAGAGAACAGTTGGCCTTCCTACCACCCCGAGTAGGCACCACCGCCTGCACTAATGTGCACAGTGAGCACACACAGATCAATACCCAGCATTGCCCAGCTTCCTTGCTGACACCACCACTAGTGCAAACACACACATAGTCACCAGTAGGAGGCCCCTGCACCCCTGCCTCCACCACTGTAGTAAATGCCCACATGGAGGCAGGCACCCTGGCACCTGCTAGCACCCTGCTGCAGCCAATAAGCATGCACCCACTGCACTGCCACTGCCACTGCTGGCACATATGAATGAGGAAGGATTCCACTGCCACCACCCTACAAAATGCTTTGGCTGGCACGGAGTGTAATGACCAGTGGTCCAGAAGCACCTTGGCCTCCCCAGCACAGTGAGTTCCTAACATCGAGGAGCCAGAGAACAAAGTTGGGGCCCGAATCAAGTCCCCCAGAGTTACAGCACAGAGTCCAGGAACTAGGAAATGAATCTTAGCCCCCTAAAATCTTCCACAAATGAAGCCAGTTGATTGAACCCAACTTATACTACAATCAAATCCTCAAGGTCATCAAGTAGAATAAAAGAAAAAAATCTGATTCAAAGGATAGCAACTTCAAAGGTTGAAAGAGCATCAGCCCACAAAGATGAGAAAGAACCAGCAGAAGAACTCCAACAACTCAAAAAGTCAGTTTCATTCCTCCAAATGCCTGCACTGGCTCACCAGCGAGTGTTCTGAACCAAGCTGAGATGACTGAAATGACAGAAATAGAATTCAGAATATGGATAGAAGAAAATATGATTGAGATGCAGGAATATGTTGAAACCCAATCCAAGGATGCTGAGAATCATAATTAAATAATACAGCAGCAGACAGACAAAACAGCAAGTATAGAAAAAACACAACCTACTTGATAGAGCTGAAAAACACACTATGAGAATTTCATAATGCAATTACAAGTATTAATTGCAGAACAGATCAAGCTGAGGAAGGAATCTCAGAGTTTGATGACTGGTTTTCTGAAATATGACAGTCAGACAAGAGTAGAGAAAAAAATGAAAAGGAAATAACAAAACCTCCAAGAAATAAGGGATTATATAAAGAGATTAAATCTATAACTCATTGGTGTCTCTGAAAGAAATGGGGAGAATGGAAGCAATTTGGAAAAAAGCATATTTCAGAATACCATCCAGGGGAGCTTCCCCAACATAGCTAGAGAAGCCAACATTTAAATTCAAGAAATACAGAGAACTCCTCCAGTAAGATAACTCAAAAGAAGATCATTCATAATATCATTCACACATAATCTTCAGATTCTGCAAGGTCGAAATGAAAGAAAAAATGTTAAAGGCAGCTACATAGAAAGGTAAGGTGACTTACAAAGTGGAGTCCATCAGACTAAAAGCAGAACTCTGTAAGAGCAGAAACCCTATAAGCCAGAAGATATTGGTGGGAGGTGGGGGGCGGGGCAGGCAATATTCAACACTCTTAAAGAAAATAAATTTTAACCAAGAATTTCACACGTGGCCAAACTAAGTTTCATAAATGAAGGAGAAATATGATCCTTTTCAGACCAGCAAATGCCTAGGGAATTTGTTTTCACCAGACCTGCCTTACAAGTGTTTCTGAAGGAAGCACTAACTATGGAAAGGAAAGAACAGTAACATCCACTACAAAAACACACTTAAGTACACAGACCAGTGACAATATAAAGCAACCACACAAACAAGTCTGCATAATAGTCAGCTAAGATTATGATGATATAATCAAATTCACACATATCAATACTAACCTTGAATGTAAATGGGCTAAATGCTCCAACTAAAAGGCACAGAGTGACAAGCTGGATAAAGAATAAAGACTTAATGGTATAGTGTCTTCAAGAGACCCATCTCACACACAATGACACCCATAGGCTTAAAATAAAGGGATGGAGAAAAATCTACCAAGCAAAAGGAAATCAGACAAAAAAAGTAAGGGTTGCACTCCTGATTTCAGACAAAGCAGAATTTAAACCAACAAAGATCAAAAAAGACAAAGGAGGGCATTACATAATGGTAAAGGGTTCAATTCAACAGGAAGACCTAACTATTCCAAATATATATGCACCCAACACAGGTGCACCCAGATTCATAAAGCAAGTTCTTAGAGACGTACAAAGAGACTTAGGTTCTTACACAGTAATAGTGGGAGACCTCAAAACTCCACTGACAAGTGTTAGACAGATTATCAAGGCAGAAAATTAACAAAGATATTCAGACAGATTATCAAGGCAGAAAATTAACAAAGATATTCGGGACCTGAGCTCAACATTGGACTAAATATATCTGATAGACTTCTACAGAACTCTCTATCCACAAACAACACAATATACATTCTTCTCTTAGCCACATGGCAAATACTCTAAAATCAGCCACACAACCAGACATAAAACAATTCTCACCAAATGCATGAGAACTGAAATTATACCAAACACACTCTCAGATCACAGATCACAGCACAACAAAAATTAAAATCAAAACTAAAAAAACAAAAAAAACAAAAAAACAAAAAAACACTCAAAGTCATGCAATTACATGGAAATCGAATAACCTGCTTCTGGATGACTTTTGGGTAAATAATGATATTAAGGCAGAAATCAAGAAGTTATTTGAAACTAATGAGAGCAAAGATACATTATACCAGAATCTCTGGGACACAACTAAGGCAATGTTAAGAAGGAAATTTATAGCCCTAAATGCCGACATAAATAAGTTAGAAAGATCACATATTAACAATCTAACATCATAACCAAAAGAACTAGAGAACCAAGAGCAAACCAACCCCAAAGATAGCAGAAACAACAACAACAACAACAACAACAACAACAACAAAGTCAGAGCTGAACGGAAAGAGATTGAGACCCAAAAACTTTTGAAAGGGCAACAAGTCTAGGAGTTTGGTTTTTGGAAAAAATAATAAAATAGGTCCATAGATAGACTAATAAAGAGGAAAAGAGAGACAATCCAAAGAAACACAGTTAAAAATGACAAAGCATATAGTACCACTGACCCACAGAAATACAAATAACCATTTGGGAATATTATGAACAGCTCTATGCACAAACTAGAAAACCTAGAAGAGATGAATAAATTCCCGGACACATACACACTCTCAAGACTGAACCAGGAAGAAATTGAATCCCTAAAATAATAAAAATCTCCAAAAATGAATTAGTAATCAATAGTCTGCCAACCAAAAGAAGTCCAGGACCAGAAAGATTCATAGCCAAATTCTACAAGATGTACAAAGAAGAGCTGGTACCATTTAGGTTGAAATAATTGCAAAAAATGGAGAAAGAGTGACTCCTCCCCAACTCATTCTATGAGGCCAGCATCATCCTGATACCAAAACCTGGAAGAGACACAACAAAAAAAGAAAACTTTAATCCAATATCCTTGATAAACATTGATTTGTAAATCTTCAGCAAAATACTTGCAAACAAAATCCAGCAGCATATCAAAAAACTTATCCACCATGATCAAGTGGATCTACAGCTTATCCACCATGATCAAGTGGATCATGTTGGATCACTCTGGGATGCAGGGTTGGTTCAACCTATGCAAATCAATAAATGTGATTCATTGCATAAACAGAAGTAAAGACAAAACAACAACAATAACAACAACACAAAATTACCTCCACAGATGAAGAAAAAGCTTTTGATAAAATTCAACACCCCTTCATGTTAAAAACTCTCAACGAACTAGGTATTGATGGAATACACCTCAAAATAATAAGAGCTATCTATGACAAAACCCACAATCAACATCATACTGAATGAGCAAAAGCTGGAAGTGTTCCCTCTGAAAACCGGCACAAGAAAAGGATGCCCTTTCTCACCACTCCTAATCAACATAGTGTTGCTTGGTAGGTATTGGAAGTCCTGGCCAGGTCAATTGGGCAAGAGAAAGAAAAAAAGGGCATCCAAATAGGAAGAGAGGAGTCAAACTATCCCTGTTTGCAGACAACATGATTATATACGTAGAAAACCCCATAGTCTTAGCTCCAAACTTCCTTCACCTGATAAACAACTTCAGAAAAGTCTCAGGATACAAAATCAGTGTCCCCAAATTACTAGCATTCCTATACACCAACAAACAAGTCAAAAGCCAAATTAGGACACCACATGTTCTCACTCATAGGTGGGAACTGAACAATGAGATTACTTGGACTCGGGAAGGGGAACATCACACGCTGGGGCCTATCATGGGGAGGGGGGAGGGGGGAGGGATTGCATTGGGAGATATACCTGATGTAAATGACGAGTTGATGGGTGCTGATGAGTTGATGGGTGCAGCACAGCAACATGGCACAAGTATACATATGTAACAAACCCGCACGTTATGCACATGTACCCTAGAACTTAAAGTATAATAATAATAATAATAATAATAATAATAATAATAATAATAATAAAAGGAACACAATCACATTCACAATTTCCTCAAAATAGTATAACACCTAGGAGTACAGTACAGCTAACCAGGGAGGTGAAAGCTCTCTACAAAAAGAACTACAAAGCACCGTTTAAAGAAATCAGAGATGACACAAACAAATGCAAAAAAACATTTTATGCCCACAGACAGGAATAATCAATATCATTAAAATGACCATACTACCTGAAGCAATTTACAAATTCAATACTATTTCTATCAAATTACCAATGATATTCTTCACAGAACTAGAAAAACTATTTAAAATTCATATGGAACCAAAAAAGAGTCAAAATAGCCAAGGCAATCCTAAGCAAAAACAAAACAAAACAAAAAACACAAAACCCAAACTAAAACAAGACAAAAACAAAGCTGGAGGTGTCACATTACATGACTTCAAACTATACTACAGGGATTGACTTCAAACTATAATACAGATCCCTGGTACAATAACCAAAACAGCATGGTACTGGTACAAAAACAGACACATAGAATAGTGGAACAAAACAGAGAGCCCAGAAATAAGGTTACACACCTACAACCTATCTGATTTTCAACAAATCTGACAAAAACAAGCAATGGGGAAAGGCCTCTCTATTCAATAAATGGTACTGGGATAACTGGCTAGCCATATGCAAAACATTGAAACTGAACTCCTTCCTTACACCATGTACGAAAATCAACCCAAGATAAAGACCCTGGAAGACAACATAGGCAATATCATTACTGACATAGGAATGGGCATAGATTTCATGACAAAGACACCAAAAGCAATCACAATAAAAGCAAAAATTGACAAATGGGATCTAATTAAATGTAAGAGCTTCTGCACAGCTAAAGAAACAACAGAGTAAACAGACAGCCTACAGAATGGGAGAAAATTTTTACAAACTATGCATCTGACAAAGGTTTAATATCCAGCATCTCTAAGGAACTTAAAGAAATTTACAAGAAAAAGCAAATGACCGCATTAAAAAGTGGGCAAAGGACATGAACAGTTTTCAAAAGAAGACATACATGCAGGCAACAAGCATTTTAAGAAAAAGCTCAACATCACTGATCATCAGGGAAATGCAAATCAAAACCAAAATAAGATATTATCTCACACCACTCAGAATGGCTATTACTAAAAAGTCAAAAAATAATGAGTGCTAGTGAGGTTGCGGAGAAAACAGAATGCCTATGCACTGTTGGTGGGAGTGTAAATTAGTTCAACCATTGTGGAAAGCAGTGCAGTGATTTCTCAAAGATCTGAAAATAGAACTACCATTTGACCCATCAATCTCATTACTGGGTATATACTCAAAGTAATATAGATCATTTCATCATAAAGACACATGCTATATATATGTTTATTGCAGCACTATTCACAATAGCAAAGACATGGAATCAACTTGAATGCCCATCAACGGTAGACAGGATAAAGGAAATGTGTACATATACACCATGGAATACTATGCACCAATAAAAAGAATAATATCATGTCTTTTGCAGGGACATGAATGGAACTGGAGGCTATTATCCTTAGCAGGCTAACAAAAGAACAGACAAAGACTGCATGTTCTCACTTATAAGTGGGAGCTAAATGATGAGAACATATGGACACATAGAGGGGAGCAACACACACTGGGGCCTACCAGAGGGTGAATGGTGAGAGGAGGGAGAGGATCAGGAAAAATAACTAATGGGGGGTACTAGGTTTAATACCTGAGTGATGAAATAATTTGTATAGCAAACTCCCATGACTTAAGTTTACCTATATAACAAACTCACACATGTACCGCAACCTTAAAATAAAAGTTATAAAAGAAATAAATGGGAGCATTGCATACATGTAAGAAAGGTTAATAAAAATAGATAATTATTGACTCAAAAAAGCATCTAAAAAGTCGAATGCATAGAAACAGAGTAGAAGGCTGTTTCATAGGGATTGAGGGAAGAAGAAATTGAGGAGATGTTGGTCAAAGGGTATGAATTTGCAATTATAAGATGAATAACTTTCAGATACCTAATTCACAGCATGGCTACTTTAATTAGTAATAACATATTGCACACTTGAAATTCGGTAAGAGAGTCTGTCTTAAGTATTCTCACCATACACACACACAAATTTTACTATGTGAAGTGATGAATATGTTAATTATCTTGATAGTAGTAACCATAATCATTTTACAGTATATGTGTATATCAAAAAATCACATTATACATCTTTAATATAAGCAATTTTTATTTGTTAAATATACCTAAACAAAGCTAATAAAATATACAATTTAGTATATATATACCTGTGAATTTGCAAATTTTAATCTTTCAACTAATTTGGGAAGATTTTGGAAATAATTTTCTAAAATATGCTTTCTGCACAATATCTTTTTTCTCTTCTTCTAGAATGCCAATGACATGAATGTTATACCTTTCGATATTATTCCACGGGCTTCTGAATATTAGTTCACCCTTTCAAGGTTTTTTTTTCCTCTGTTATGCCAATTGGATAATTTCTATTGGCCCTTTGCTCTGTCATCTCTATTCTACTATTGATCCCATACAATAGTTCTTCTTTTAAATGAGATATTGTATTTTTGTTCTAAAATTTTTATTTGGTTCGTTTTTATCTGTTAGAATGCCTTTCTATTAATTTCGAAGTGTTTACTTCATAAAGTATGGCCATAGTATTTGCTTCATTTCTACATTGGGTCATCTTGTGGTTGACATATATTGATCTTTCTTTTCCTTGAGAATTGGTCACATTTTTCCTTGCTCTTTATACATTCAATAACTTTGGATTTTATTCTGGACATTTTGAATATTATGATGAGACTCTGGATCTTGTTAAAACTCTCCAGATAATGTTGATTTTTGTTTTGTAGGGCTGTATCTGAGGCTTTTGTTGGTTAATCCACAGAATCAGGGGATCACCTAAACAAATTTCTCTGTTTTGGGATTTCTCTCACACGGTCTTGATCCTAGGGGCCCTTTTTCTCTGTATTCTAGTTAGAAAGATAAAATTTGAGAACTACAAACCACTGCTCAGTGAAATCAAAGAGGACACAAACAAATGGAAGAACATACCATGCTCATGGATAGGAAGAATCAATATCGTGAAAATGGCCATACTGCCCAAGGTAATTTATAGATTCAATGCCATCCCCATCAAGCTACCAACGAGTTTCTTCACAGAATTGGAAAAAACTGCTTTAAAGTTCATATGGAACCAAAAAAGAGCCCGCATCTCCAAGACAATCCTAAGTCAAAAGAACAAAGCTGGAGGCATCACGCTACCTGACTTCAAATTATACTACAAGGCTACAGTAACCAAAACAGCATGGTACTGGTACCAAAACAGAGATATAGACCAATGGAACAGTACAGAGTCCTCAGAAATAATACCACACATCTACAGCCATCTGATCTTTGACAAACCTGAGAGAAACAAGAAATGGGGAAAGGATTCCCTATTTAATAAATGGTGCTGGGAAAATTGGCTAGCCATAAGTAGAAAGCTGAAACTGGATCCTTTCCTTACTCCTTATACGAAAATTAATTCAAGATGGATTACAGACTTAAATGTTAGACCTAATACCATAAAAACCCTAGAGGAAAACCTAGGTAGTACCATTCAGGACATAGGCATGGGCAAAGACTTCATGTCTAAAACACCAAAAGCAACAGCAGCAAAAGCCAAAATTGACAAATGGGATCTCATTAAACTAAAGAGCTTCTGCACAGCAAAAGAAACTACCATCAGAATGAACAGGCAACCTACAGAATGGGAGAAAATTTTTGCAATCTACTCATCTGACAAAGGGCTAATATCCAGAACCTACAAAGAACTCAAACAAATGTACAAGAAAAAAACAAACAACCCCATCAAAAAGTGGGCAAAGGATATGAACAGACATTTCTCAAAAGAAGACATTCATACAGCCAACAGACACATGAAAAAATGCTCATCATCACTGGCCATCAGAGAAATGCAAATCAAAACCACAATGAGATACCATGTCACACCAGTTAGAATGGCGATCATTAAAAAGTCAGGAAACAACAGGTGCTGGAGAGGATGTGGAGAAATAGGAACACTTTTACACTGTTGGTGGGATTGTAAACTAGTTCAACCATTATGGAAAACAGTATGGCGATTCCTCAAGGATCTAGAACTAGATGTACCATATGACCCAGCCATCCCATTACTGGGTATATACCCAAAGGATTATAAATCATGCTGCTATAAAGACACATGCACACGTATGTTTATTGCGGCACTATTCACAATAGCAAAGTCTTGGAATCAACCCAAATGTCCATCAGTGACAGATTGGATTAAGAAAATGTGGCACATATACACCATGGAATACTATGCAGCCATCAAAAAGGATGAGTTTGTGTCCTTTGTAGGGACATGGATGCAGCTGGAAACCACCATTCTTAGCAAACTATCACAAGAACAGAAAACCAAACACCGCATGTTCTCACTCATAGGTGGGAACTGAACAATGAGATCACTTGGACTCAGGAAGGGGAACATCACACACTGGGGCCTATCATGGGGAGGTGGGAGGGGGGAGGGGGGAGGGATTGCATTGGGAGTTATACCTGATGTAAATGACGAGTTGATGGGTGCAGCACACCAACAAGGCACAAGTATACATATGTAACAAACCTGCACGTTATGCACATGTACCCTACAACTTAAAGTATAATAATAATAAATAAATTTTAAAAAAAAAAGAAAGATAAAATTTCCCTTAAAGTTTTAGCCACTTTATGGTGCCATGCAGTTACAAACAACTGAGGCCATCCTCAAAGCAAAGTAATGGGAGGAAAAAAAGTAAAAAAATTAACAGAGTATTATTTAGACATTCTTTGAGCCACAGGGTCCCATATTCTCAGTTTCTCTAACTAGAAAGATGACTTTTCTCTTTAGGTGTTAGGTATCTGTACCATGGCTGTTGTAGTACAGTTCCATGACTAGGATCACTCTTGAGGCAGGGCCTGGAGAGAAAGAGAGGAAAAATGAATAAAATCAAGGATAATCCCCACACTCTCTGGTTCAGGGTAGTTCACTTTGCCATTCCTCTTGCCAGCAAGACACAGTTTCTTTGAGGATTTTCACTGTCCCTGCCTGCTAAAACTCACTCCCATATGAGTCATTCTTTAGGATTTGACTACCTCCTGAATCTGCCTACCACCATAAGCTTTTCAGAGTTAGAGATTTGCTTTTTGGATTTGCTTTTTGTATTTTTGTCCAGAGATTTTGGTTGTAATTAATGGATGATATATGTTGAAGGTGCTTGACTTATCATTGCTGACACCAGAATTTCTCCAAGGATTTTTTAAATTGAAATTTTAATTAAGGTATTATAGGTTCACATGCAGTTGCAATAAATAATATATTAAATAGACATTTCCCAAAGAAGGCATACAAATGGCCAAAAAGTATGTGAAAAGATGCTCAACATCACTAATTGTCAAGGAAATGAAAATCGAAACTACAATGAGATATCTCACATGTGTTAGGATGGCTATCTTTTTTTAAAAACATGATAGATAAGAAGTGTTGATGAGGATGTGGAGAAATTGGACCTCTTGTATACTGTTGGTGGGAATGTAAAATAGTGCAGCCATTGTGGAAAACAATGTGGAGGTTCTTCAAAATTAAAAGCAGATTTACCACATGATCCAGTAATGTCACTTTTGGGTATACATCCAAAAGTATTGAAATCAGGATTTCAAAGGGATACATGCATTCTCATATTCATTTTACCATTATTCATAATAGCTAAGAGGAGACACAACCTAAATGTTCATCAATAGCTGAATGGATTTTTTAAAATGTGGTACATACATACAATGAAATATTACTCAGCCTTAAAAAGAAGGAAGTCTTGCCATTTGTGACAGCATGGAAAAACCTTGAGGTCATTATGCTAAGTGAAATAAATCAGATATAGAAGGATAAACACTGAATGATTCCACTTACATACATTACCTCAAATAGTCAAACTCATAGAAACAGAAAGTAAAATGGTGGTTTGTTGCCAGGGATTAAGGAGAGGGAGAAATGGGGGAGTAGCCTTCAATGGGTACAGAGTTTCAGTCATGTAAGATGAAAAAGCTCTATAGATCTACTGTGCAACAATATGAGTAATCTTAACAATACTATATTGTATACTTTAACATTTGTTAAGAGGGTAGCTATCATTTTAAGTGTTCTTAACACTAAAAAAAAAAAGAAATACAGAAAGACCCCTTGTACATTGTATCTGGTTTCCCTCATTGATAACATTTTACAAAACTATAGCATAATAATACAACTATGCTAACATTGATACAATTTGCTGATCTTATTCAGATTTTCCCAGAATTTTACTCCTCTGTGTGTGTGTGTGTGTGTGTGTGTGTGTGTGTGTGTGTGTAAGTTCCATAAAATTTTATCAACTGGATAGATTCATGTCCATGCACCACAGTCAAGTTATTAATCAGTCTCAACACTACTGTCCAACACCACTTTTAAGCGGTGATTTTCATGTGGTGTTTTGAAATTAATCGGTTTTTGTTTGTCTGGGAAAGTTTTTATTTCTCCTTCATGTTTGAAGGATATTTTCTCTGGGTATACTGTTCTGGGATAATTTTTTTCCCTTCATCACTTTAAATAAGTCATGCTACTCTCTCCTGACCTGTAAGATTTCCAGTAAGCAGTTTGTTGCCGGACATATTGGAGTTCCTTTGACGTTATTTGTTTCTTTTATCTTGCTGCTTTTGTGATCCTTTCTTTATTTTTGACCTTTGGGAGTTTTATTATTAAATGTGTCGGGGTAGTCTTATTTAGGTTAAGGCTGCTTCGTGTTCTATTACCTTCTTTTACTTGAATATTGATACCTTTCTCTAGGTTTGGGAAGTTCTCTGTTACCATCACTTTGAATAAGCTTTCACTCTGATCTCTCTACCTTCTCTCTAAGCCTCTTAGATTTGTCTTTTGAGGCTATTTTCTAGAGTTTGTAAGTGTGCTTCATTCTGTTTCATTATTTTTTCTTTTGTCTCCTCTGATTGTATTTTTTTTTCTATGTGCAACATTGTTTTAATAATTCACATTGATACATATAGATCTGGTCCATTCATTTAACTGTTATGTACTACACTACAGTATTATGTAACTATTTATGTACTGTTTATTCATTCTACTACTGACAGGAATTTAGACTGTTTCCAATTTTCGGCTCTTTCATATACTGTTTTAGGCACACATGCAAGATACCTCTTTATGGGTTTTAAGATGCGCAATTTCATCTTTACTTGAGAACTGCTCTCCTGGGTAGTTGTACCAAATGGTACTTCTACAAACAATGTGTAAGAGTTTCTTTTACTTCATCCTCACCAACATTTGGTATTTCATAAGATTTTTCTTTTCAACTTGCACTTTTTGCAAATCATAAGGCTTTTTAATTTCACAAATCTGATGGGTATAAAATAGTAACACTGATTTCATTTGCAAGTTCTTGATTATTAACGAATCAGAATCTTTTCATGTGTTTACTGGCTATATGGGTTTCTTATTTTGAGAACTACCTATTTTTCAATTCATCTGTCTTTATATTTTGTAAAGTTCTCAGTTATATGAGCTACAAATTTTCTAATATTTTTAGCCTTTTTTTTTTTTTTTGCATTACACAACTTTTAAATTTTGGTCAAATTTATCAGTATTTTCCTTTGCAGTTTATACTTTGTACTTTGTTTGGTGTTAGGAATATTCTCTCATTTTTATCCTAAAAGAATTTTGAAGATTCGCTTTTCATATTTGAGATTATAATGCACCTAGAAATAAATTTCATGTCTGATGTAAGATGGATCTAATTTTTTTAAAACAGTTAACAACTGTGTAAACACAATTTATTAAATATTCTAGTTTTACTCTTTCCCTACTGATCTGAAACACTACATCAGATAGTTACAGTTTCCATAAACATACATGTGGCTAGTTCCTAGACTCTGCTTCATTAATCTGCCTGTCCCTGCACTTAAAGCCATGTGGCATAACTGTTACAGTTTTATAGGAAGTAGGGCAATTCCTGCTTTATTTTTCTTTAAAATTGTATTGGATTTTTTTAGTCACTTATTGTTCCATATAAATCTTAATATCGACTTATCAAGTGTTATTCTATACCCTACTGGAATTTTATTTTATTATTTTATTTTATTTTTATTTTTTTTTTGAGACAGGGTCTCACTCTGTTGCCCAGGCTGGAGTACAGTGGCGAGATCACAGTTCACTGTAGCCTTGACTTCCTGGGCTCAAGTGATTCTCCCATCTGAGCCTCTCAAGTAGCTGAGACTACAGTCACATGCCTCCATGCCTGGCTATTGTGTGTGTGTGTGTGTGTTGTTTTAGCCACGGGGTTTCACCATGTCGCTCAGAACTCGTGGGCTCAAGCGATCCTCCCACCCTGGCCTCCCAATGTGCTGGAAATACCAGCATACCCACCGTACCTGGCCCCTAATTTGAATTTTAATTAAAACTACATTTATAGATTAATTTGGGGAGAACTGACATTTTATAAAATTAAGTCTTCTCAATAAGGGTAATGTGTTTCATTTATTTAAATTTTCTCTTAGATCTTTCAATAAAGTTTTATAGTATCTTAAGATACCTCAGAAATCATTTATTCCTGAGTACCTCATTTTCAAACCAAACTCTTGCTCTCATTATACTTGTTAAAGCTCAGCTAAGATACACATACTACCACACATATTTCTGTGATTTTTCAGGCTCATTTGGATGCTCCTTCTCCTGTGCTCTTGGATTTATTTATTCATTCTTTGCTTAATATTACCAAAAGTTGTGCTGGGCATGGAGGATACACTGGTGAATAAAATGACAATCCCTTCACGGAGCTTTCATTCTAATAGGAGAGACAGAACAATAAACATTCATAATTCAGGGTGATACATGCTATTATAGGGGAATTACACAGTGCTATGGGAATACAGAAGCAAATACCTAACTCAGACTTGGGGGATGGCTGGATGGAGGGAAAAGGGTGTCAAACACTGCTTCTCAAGGAAGTAACATGTAGACCAAAACTTGAACTAGTGACTGAAAAGCCTCCTAACTGGCTCCTCCGATTAGTTTTTTCTTCTCTATCTATCTATTCTCCACACTGCTGCCAGAGGTCTTTTTCATCAATATTAAGTGTCATTTTCCACACAGCAGGCCGAACAGACTGATGGAATCCAAACCATACTTCCCTGCCCCCTCCCAGAGGGCGGTCATATCCTTCTGGAACTGAGAAAAAGGAATGCCCCATAGGTGTGTATTCACGGAGGGCAGATGTCGACGCACCACATCAACTGCATGGACAGGGTTAGTGCTGATTGGCTTGTCTAATTCCAGTGACTCAAGCAAGGTCCGTCCTGTCAGTACTTCATGCAGTAGGTGCCAACTCACCCAAGAGACACATTTGATTGACACCTTAAAAGGTCGATCTTTTCCACCTTCTCCAGGTAAAGTAACGTCTAAATATATCCCTGTAGTTGCCACAGGAAGTGGATTGGCAGTGTAAAGAATTCTTTTTCCATCATAAACTGGTCTACTGTCTCCAAATATAGTCACTTCAAAATGCTGAACCGTTGAGTCAAACACCTCCATGGTTTAATATCTTGGGACATTGTCTGGTTTAATATCTTGTCTGGCCACTTGTCTGTCTGGTTTAGTATCTACCTCATAGAGGTAGACATCAATCTTTGGGATTTCAACCTGAAAACAGCCAGCAGTTTAATGGGTTTACCCATGGTGCCATAGCCAAGTCTTCTGGGCACCACGGGTAGGGGCTGGGCCCCAGCGGGTCCTGCGGAGCCGATTTCCACTCACCGAGCTTGGGGGAGGGCTTTGAGACAGAACGGAGCCTGCCACTGGGGGCAAGGAGGCGGCCGGGAGAGCGACACAGAGCAACGGGCACTCTCACTCGGCCCCGAGGCGGGGGCGGCGACGGCTTTCCTTGAGCAACTGCACTCTGAAAGCCCCGGGTCGGAAGTGTCTCGAATGGAAGATGGCGCGGGACTAGGTGAGAGGAAGAGGAGACGTGAGGGGAGGACAGAGGGGAGTCCCGTCCGGAAGTTGCATCGCCCGCGGACTCCACGGTCCCACCCCTCCTCCAGGACTGCCGGTGGCCGCCGCCGACCTGCCTTGGGCCTCCCCCTGACTGTGTATTTTCAAACAGCCTATCTACAAGCTCAATTATTATTTCTTCTTTTATTTTTATTTCTGCTGGTAAGGGACTCTAATGGATTCATCAGTATGTCAATTTCATTTTTCGGTTCCAATATTTTTGCTTGATTTTAAAATATTTCAAATATTTCATTGTGGTTTTGATTTGCATTTCTCTGATGGTCAGTGATGTTCAGCATTTAGTCGTGTGTCTGTTGGCTGCATAAATGTCTTCTTTTGAGAAGTGTCTGTTCATGTCCTTTGCCCACTTTTTGATGGAGTTGTTTGATTTTTTCTTGTAAATTTGTTTAAGTTCTTTGTAGATTCTGGATATTAGTCCTTTGCCAGATGGGTAAATTGTAAAAATTTTCTCCCATTCTGTAGGTTGTCTATTCACTCTGATGGTAGTTTCTTTTGCTGTGCAGAAGCTCTTTAGTTTAATTAGATCTCATTTGTCAGTTTTGGCTTTCGTTGCCACTGCTTTTGGTGTTTTAGTCATGAAGTCCTTGCCCATGCCTATGCCCTGAAAGGTATTGCCTAGGTTTTCTTCTAGGGTTTTTATGGTTTTAGGTCTAATATTTAAGTCTTTAATCCATCTTGAATTAATTTGTATAAGATGTAAGGAAGGGATCCAGTTTCAGCTTTCTCCATATGGCTAGCCAGTTTTCCCAGCACCATTTATTAAATAGGGAATCCTTTCTCCATTTCTTGTTTTTGTCAGGTTTGTCAAAGATCAGATGGTTGTAGATGTGTGGTATTATTTCTGAGGGCTACATAGCATCTCACACCAGTTAGAATGCTGATCATTAAAAAGTCAGGAAACAACAGGTACTGGAGAGGATGTGGAGAAATAGGAACACTTTTACACTGTTGGTGGGATTTTAAACTAGTTTAACCATTGCAGAAGACAGTGTGGTGATTCCTCAAAGATCTAGAACTAGGAATACCATTTGACCCAGCCATCCCATTACTGGGTATATACCCAAAGTATTATAAATCATGCTGCTATAAAGACACATACACACATATGTTTATTGTGGCACTATTCACAATAGCAAAGACTTGGAATCAACCCAAATGTCCATCAATGATAGACTGGATTAAGAAAATGTGGCCATATACACCATGGAATACTATGCAGTCATAAAATAGGATGAGTCAATGTCCTTTATAGGGACATGGATGAAGCTGGAAACCATCATTCTGAGTAAACTATCGCAAGGACAGCAAACCAAACACCACATGTTCTCACTCATAGGTGGGAATTGAACAATGAGAACACTTGGACACAGGGTGGGGAACACCACACACCCGGGCCTGTCATGGGGTGAGGGAGTGGGGAGGGATAGCATTAGGAGACATACCTGATGTAAATGACAAGTTAATGAGTGCAGCACACCAACATGGCACATGTATACATATGTAACAAACGTGCACGTTGTGTACATATACCCTAGAACTTAAAGTATAATAATAAAAATAAAATTCAATTTCTTTGTTAAATTTATCTGACAGGATTCTGAATTCATTCTCTGTGTTTTCTTGAATTTCACCGAGTTTCCTCAAAACAGCTATTTTGGATTCTCGGTCTGAAAAGTCACATATCTCTGTCTCTCCAGGATTGGTCACTGTTGTCTTATGCAGTTTGTTTTGTGAGGTCATGTTTTACTGGATGTTCTTGTTGCTTGCAGATGTTCATCACTGAGCATTAAAGAGTTAGGTGTTTATTATCATCTTTGCAGTCTGAGCTTGTTTGTATTCATCATTTTTGTGAGGGCTTTCCAAGTATTCGAAGGCACGTGAGTGTTGTGATCTAAGTGTTTTGTCACTATAACCTTATTTGCTTTAGTGAACACTACAAGCCCAGTAATGCTGTGGCTCTTGCAGACTCAGAGAAACACTGCCTTTGTGGTCTTGGGTGAGTTCCAGGAGAATTCCTTCGTTGCCAAGTAGGCACTCTTGTTCTCTCTTTTTACTTTCCCCCAAACAAATGGAGTCTCTCTCTCTGTGCTGAGCTGTTAGGAGTTGGTGGAAGGGTGACACAAGTATTGCTGTGGCTGCCACCACAAGGACTGTGCTGGGTCAGACCAAAAGCCTACATAGCACTGGATATTGCCCAAAGCCCGTGGTGACCACTGCCTGGGTACTGTCTATATTCACTCAAGACCCAAGGGCTCTACAATGAGCAAGTGGTGAATCCAGCTAGACTTGTGTTCTTCCCTTCAGGGCACTGAGTTTCCTCAGCCCTGGGTGGGTCCAGGAATGCTGTCTTGGAGCCAGGGCCTGGAACTGGATACTTTAGGAATCTTCCTGGTGCTCTGTTCTACTGTGACTGAGGTGACATCCAAGCCACAAGACAAAGTTCTTCCCAGTCTTCTCTCTACTTTCTTTAAGCAAGAGAGTCTCTCTCTATGGGCACTACCACCTCAGACCCATGGTGAGTACTGCCTGACTACTACTGATGTTCACTATATGCCCAAGAGCTCTTTCATTCAGCCTGTGGTGAATGCTGCAAGGCATGGGTCTCTCCCTTCAGGGCAATCGACTCCCCACTGGCCCAAGGGAGGTCCAGAAACACCATCCAGGAGCCAAGGCCTAGAATCAGGGACTCCAGGAGACTGCTTGGTGCTTTATCCAACTGAAGTTGAAGTAGTACTTAACTGCAAGACAAAGTCCCCTTTGCTCTTCCTTCTCCTTCCTTCAAGCAAAAGGAGATAGCTACCACCACGGTGGCTTGCCATAGCCACCACAGCTGGTTTTGTGCTGGGTCACACCTGAAGCCAGGACAACTCTGAGTCTCACCCAAGGTGAGTATTGCCTGGCTACCATTGTTGATTATTCAGGGCCCAAGGGCTCTTTAGGCAACGGTCTATGAATCCTGCCAGAACTGGGTCCTTCCCTTCATGGCAGTGGGCTTCATCCTGGCCCAGCATGTATCCAGAAACATCATCTGGGATCTGTGACCTGGAAAGGGGGGGTGCTTGGGACTCTGCCTGGTGCCCCATTCTACCGTGGTTGAGCTGTTATCCAAGTTGCAAGACAAAGTCCTCTTTACTCTCCCCTCTCTTCTCCTGAAGCAGACAGGAGTCTGTCCTGGAGCTGCAAGCTCTGCTGACTGAGGTTGGGGAGATGTAATGCAAGTACTCTTTTGGCTGCCCTAGCTGGTGTCTCACTAGGTTGTGTGTACGCAGAGTCCATTGAATCTGAGCCCAGCACATCGCCAAGACTTGACCAAGAATTGTAGTCTTTGTGTTTTAGACTGCCTTCCAAGTTTATTTCAAACTGCAGAACACTTTAGCCCATGGTGGCAGGACTTACTGGAAATTACATTCTACCTACTGGGATGGATGATTCTCTTCTGTCTAGTGCTGGTCTAAATGCTCCCTCCATGGCCTCTGTGTGAGTTCTGCCCCATGTTGCTTTTTACTATGACAAGATAGCACTGAGTTCCAATGCCAAGTCTCACAATCACTGTACTCTCCTTGCCCCAAATGCACAGATTCTTTCTCTGTGCCATGTGGCCACTGCTGAGGGATGGGGTAGTGGTGGTGTAAATTAGTCAAGACTGTCTTTCCTACTCTCTTCATTGATCCTTTCCTAAATATGATGTTAAAATTAGGTAATGCGATTACTCACCGGATTTTTGATTCTTATGAGGGAGCATTCTTGTGTAGCTAGTTGTTAAATTTGGTGTTCTTTGGCAAGGTGGGATAATCAATGGAGATAATGGCTATATGGCCATTTTTCTCTGCCTCCCCTTGGATCATATAGATTTTAAAATCCTGCCTGACAATCTCTGTCTTTTGATTGGATTGTTTAATTCACTTGTATTTAATGTTATTGTTCATATTTTTGCATTTACATTTGTAATTTTACTTTTTATTTTATATATATCTCATACTGTTTTTTGTTCCTCCATTCCTCCTCTAGTGATTTATTTTGCATCTAATGAATATTTCCTAATGCAGCATTTTAATCTCATTAATGAGCTTTTTTGTGATTTTTAGTTTTTTTTTTACTGGTTGTGCTAAGATTACCATATATCTTAACTGATTAGAATTCTGTTCAGATTTACAGTAGCTTAATTCCACAGCATATAGAAATGTTACCCCTGTATAGCTATATTTCTTTTCCCTTTTTAAATTGTATTTTAGTTATATATATTTCCTCTATTGATGTTAAAAAGCCAACAATACATCGTTATAATTATCGATTTACCATCTTTTATCCTTTCCTTAGCCACTTACAGTTTTGTTTCCACTCACTTATTTTGTGCTGTTATTGGTAAATATATTACATATATATTACTTTTTATATGATACCCAGCAATACATTATACACATGTTATTTTAGATAATTGCTTTTTAAATCAGTTAAGAGAGAAAATGAGTAAAGTATATATGTTAAGAGTGTCTACTATAATTACATAAGTGCCTTTACGGGCACCGTTATTTTTGTTGTTGTTCATTTGTATTTAAATTACCGTCTGTGGTCACTCGCTTTCAACCTGAAGAATATTTTTTAGTATTTCTTATATCTTATTCCATTCAGCATGCTATAACAAAATATCATAGACTGGATAGCTTATGAAAACCAGAAATTTATTTATCACAGTTCTGGAGGCTGGGAAGGCCAAGATCAAAACACCAGCAGATTTAGTGTCTGGTGAGCACCTGCTTTCTTATAGGCAGTGCCTTCTCAAATAGTGGAAGGGAAGAACAAGCTCCCTTGGGCCTATTCTAGAAGGACACCAATCCCATTTATGACCTAATCATTTTCCAAAAGTCCCATATCCTCTCACCTGGTTAAGATTTCAAAATGTAAATTTGGGGAGGGACACAAACATTCACATTATAGAAGCAGGTCTACTAGCAATGAACTCTCTCAGTTCTTGCTTGTCTTGAAAGTCTTTATTTTGCCTTAATTTTTGAAACAGTTTTGCTGGATATAGAATTCTTGATAGTGTTTTTCATTGAGCACTTCGAATAGGTTATCTGACTGCCTTCTGGCCACCATTGTTTCTGCAGAGACATCAGTTAATCAAATGTTAATCTTATTGTGGTTTCCATAAGTAGTATGCCATTTTTCTCTTGCTACTTTCTGGATTTTCTTCTGCTTCTTTTATTTTCAGCATTTTTATGATGATATGTCTGTTTTTGACTTTCTTTGTATTTTCTATTGGAGTTTATTGAGCTTCCTGAATAAATTGCAGAAGTTTTCAACTATGATTTCTTTCAATATATTTCTTTTTTCTCTCCTCTCCTTCTGGTACTTGTATTATGTGCATGCTGGAGTACTCAGTGGTGTCCCACATTTCTCTGAGACTCTGTTGGTTTTTCTTCATTATTTTTTCTCTCTGTCCTTTGTAACCTCTATTGATTTAACTCCAAGTTGGGTAATCATTTTTTTTCTACCAGTTCAAATTTAGTGTTGAGCCCCTCTAATGAGTATTTTATTTCAGCTACTATACATTTCAAGTCAATAATTTCTATTTGATTCTTTTAAATAATTTCTATTTATTCATATTATCTTTTTGATCAATGTCGTCATACCTTCTTTTACTTTTTTACTTGAGCTTTCTCTTAGTTCTGTGAACATATTTATAATTACTACTTTACAATCTTTTCCTCTTACATCTGACATCTGGTCACTCTTACACAATATTTTTTACTTGCTTTTTTCCACTGTGTGGGTCATAGTTTCCTGTTTCTTTGCATTTGTTGTAATTTTCTGGGGAGAACTAGGTATTTTAGATAATATGTTTTAGCACTTCTGATACTGGTACACTCACTCCTGGGGCTTGTTCTTATTATTTACTTGTTTATTTATTTAGTGACTGACAGAGTTATTTTGGGGAATTCTACTTTCCATGAATCCTTCACAGGGAGTTAAGTTTGTGAGGTTGCTTCTCAGAGAGATGCATGTTTGGGTATAACACAGTCACTTGAAGGTGGCAGGGCTGTCTTCCGCTCTTCTGTGAACATACCCAACTGTTATGCTCCACTTATTGCTGCCCTGTTGGTCTATCATTTATTTACAACAAGGCCTGGGTTATAAAAGTACTCTACAAATGAATCTAATCACACTGTGGCTCATTTTATGGAACAGTGGTCAGTGTTTTCTATTTGTTCTGATTTCAGCAAAATGCCTCCCAGATATCTTATTCCCTAGTTCTCTCCTCAAAACTCAGTCTACGGTTTAGGCTGTATCTTCATTAGATCTATGAATCTCCTCTCATTTCCTTTCACTATAACCTCCACTGGTTGTAGCATCTGGGGGGGAAATGCGAGAAATGCTGAAATCCCGCTTCTTCTGGGTAGAAAGACCTCCCACTGGGAACTGAGGAAAGAGGAGGTCCTGTGTCCTTGGCTGCAACAGTTGGGAGTTGAGTCTTCACCTTGCTAAACCGAAGCAGGATGAGAGAGAGCAGTCTTGGTTCAAATACCACAGA
The DNA here is from genome assembly GCF_049350105.2 of Macaca mulatta. NCBI lineage: Eukaryota > Metazoa > Chordata > Mammalia > Primates > Cercopithecidae > Macaca > Macaca mulatta. Next base: position 74,307,578 of record NC_133426.1, on the reverse strand, counting down.
CCTTCCTTTTTTAAAATAAATATTTGTAGATTTTATTGAATAGATGTTTCTTCATTTGCTCTTTGTCCTTTGGACAATTTCCAAAATTTTATACGATTTTTTTTTAAAAAGTAATTTTCACCGGTTTCACTGGTCAGTGAAGTTCCTTCCACTGTTATGCTAGAAGTCAACATTTTACTGTTGAGTTTTGAGAGTTATTTTTTTTAATGTAGAGGATGCACACGTAAATTTAGAGGATTTTTTAGATGTAGAGGAAAGCCATAAGTGCCTAGGTGTAGGTAGTGAAATTAAGGTGAAAAGAGAAATCCTATTTATTTATTTATTTATCTGAGACAGAGTTTCACTCTTGTTGCCCAGGCTGGAGTTCAATGGTGCAATCTCGGCTCACTGCAACCCCCGCCTCTCGGGTTCAAATGATACTCCTACCTCAGCCTCCCGAGTAGCTGGGATTACAGGCATGCACCACCACACCTGGCTAATTTTGTATTTTTAGTAGAGATGGGTTTCTCCATGTTGGTCAGGCTGGTCTTGAACTCTTGACCTCAGGTGATCTGCCCACCTCAGCCTCCCAAAGTGCTGGGATTATAGGCGTGAGCCACCATGCCTGGCCTGATCCTGTTTTTTAAGTATAACAAACTTATCCATCAATATATATCTTGCCTTAAATTTCTCTGAATTAACAGTTCCTCTCATGGGAAGGAGAAAACATGGAATTAGTGAGATTGTGAAAAAAAGGGTGAAAGACATCTTCTTATGTGTTAAACCCACAACATGAGGAAAGTGGCATACGTTTTCCACCTCTGCACAATATTCGTGTTGCTTTATAAAATGAAAGAAGTAGGTTACAAAATAGTACGTACACTATGATTATATTTTTAGAAATAAAAACTCAAACACAATATATAATTGTAAATAAATGCACATTAAATGTTCAGAAGAATAAATATCCCAATTTTAACAGTAATCATCTCTAGGAATTGAATTATTTCATTTTATTTTTATTTTGTTGTTTCAATTTTCTTATTCTACAGTGAGCATGTAATACTTCTGTATTTTTTAAAAATCAAAGTATTTTAAAAGTATCTAAATCTTTGTAAAGATACAATGGATGTCCAAGTAAGTCTGTGAGAAATAGGAAGGCTCCTAAATACTAGTTAATTCACCTCTTCATGTTATAATGTGAAAACCAAGATCAAGAGAGGAGAAGAGACTTGGCTAAGATTAGAATTTTGATATTTTGACTTCTAGTCCACTAATCTTTCTTACTACCCATGTTTAATCAAACAACTAGGTACAAACTTATTTGAAAAGAGACAGCAGTCACCTGGTTTGTCTATAATCACTATTTCCAAGGAACAGGCTAAAGATTTATCTCACATTGCACATCCAATATGAGCTCATCTTAATCCTTACCATAGCCCTGCACTTGAAGAATGGACATTTTCTCCTACTCAGAGGCAACAGAGACTTCAATAAGTACTCAAAGTTCATAAAGCAAATGGGAGGCCCACTCAGGGTCTAAATCCAGACAGAACACTCTCCTCCAGATGTTTAGCTGAAAACAGTTATGAGGATCTCTAGCTTATGCTTCAGGTAATGAACTTGCCAAGGCTAGATAGTTCTTTATGTCACTTACGAAGCCAAGTTATTGGAAAACTCCTTCTCTGGGTGTCTGAGTCAGATGTGTTATCAATCACCTACTATAAATTGTTAAACAATTAAAAGTGATATAAAGCAAGCCAGCTGAAAGCCAGCAGAAACTATTTCCCTTCTGAGCATGCTGGGAGAAGGTTCCCTCATCTTCTCTCAATATACATGCAGGCAAAACAAAGTCATTTTACCACTGTGCCCTGCTTCCCTCTCACAATGTTTTTCTTGGAGATGTGAAAGCTGAACAGTGTAGGCCTTGACTGAATGGAAGAAAGACAGTGAACCAGACAAGGAAACCTTCCTTTGAGGGCACCTAGCATGGCAGTGGGATACAGTGGAGAGTGTACCAGTTTTGGGAGCACACAAAGTGAATTTGAATCTTTCCCCTGTCAAGCATTGATAGTAGAACCTCAGCTGGATCCTCTCATCTTTCTGAGTCTCAGTTTTCCTTCATCTAACAAATGGTACAAAATGGATTTCAGCCTTCTCACTTGCTCCCATCTTTTTTGTTTCTCTTTTAAATGCCTCTTCCCTTTCTTCCAATAATTTGGCACTGGAAATTCTGCCCCTTCCTTGGATTGTAAGCTTGCTCAAACATTCTCAGGCCTCTTGAGCCCCAAACCAGTGCTTTGTGGTTTGTAGTCTGCAAACTGCAAATACAAAGCAGATTTCCGCTGCATGCTTACATATCCCAGTGCTTTTCGTGCCTCCAGCAGTTCAAACAGAACATTCCTAATGGAGTGGACTGGGGGGTGCGGCTTACCACCAATCACTGAAAGCTTCATCCACTGGAGAACAGATGGACTCTAAGGCTGCCAGTTCCTTGGCCCTGGAAAAAAGGACTTGCCAGGAGAAGACTGATCCCACTGTGGATGTAAGCTACCCTTATCCAGAGGCCCATTGCAGAGCACAAAGAACATTAGACTAAGAATTACATAGTCCTGCAATGTGCCCTTGCGCAAGTCACAACCCTTCTCTGGAACACAGATTTTCCTTTTGAAAATGAGGATAATAACCTCTGATCCACCTATTTCACAGGGCAGGATTCCAATAAATCATAGGCAGGCGTGCTTTATAATATTTACTGCTCTGTTTACACGTGTTATTATTATTGCAGAGGGATCAACCTACATATCCACCTCTGAAAGTTTGAGCAGGTAGAGCCTAAGACCAGGACAATTTGTTAAACCAGGGTTTGAGGCCTCTTGAGAAACACAGTGAAGAAAACGATGTACCTGATGATGAACTTCAGACTCTGAAACAAAGAGAGGACAACAAATGAGCCAATTTAGGCAAAGCCACAAAAATTGCTCCAGGAAGGTAGGATGCTCATCCTAGGGAAATAGAACAAAAACATGTACCTAATCTTAGAACCAAGGGTTACTCATCTGTGAAGGATGTTTAGTAGCATAAAAAAAAAAAGTAGTGTTCTGTCTCTAAGGAGCTTCTTTGACACTGAAAAAACTTGGATGCTTTTTGGGGACCTCCAAATAACTGTGGTTTCACAAAAAAGGGCTGTTCCAAGGCTAGCCATGAGAACTGAAGTCTCTTTGGGGAAGTATCCTTCTCCAAAGGATGAGCAGAGCGTATTTGGCAGAGTTAGCCTTAGAGCTTGAAAACAGAATGGGAAATCAACATCAATAGGCCCCAAAGAAAGTGAAAGAAAGAAAAAAATACATAAAACAACCTTGCAGCAAGGGCCTAAGAGTGCGTGGTTTGGTTCAGAGAAGTTTGAGAAAATAAGGGAAAATTTTAGCATAGGTCAGAATCCAGTGAAGACAGTATAGAGGCAGGGATGGGATAGTTAAACTCCTAGAAAGTGCGCCAGACATAGGCTAGAAACCTACAATTCTCTTCTTGTGCTTCCTTGCTTCTCTCTATATCCCTAATATCACAGCTTCCTTACTTGGTCTTCCCAGTGCTGCATTCTCCAAGGACCTTGTCTCCAGAATGTTCTTGTGAAATGGCACTGTTGAGATACTCCTATCTAGACTGGACCAGCAAACCTTAACAGCTTCCACCTTGCCCCAACTTAAGCCTCAGTTACTTTCCACAAGGCCCTTACATCTATCCTTTTTAGGTCAGTGGATTTCTGCAGGTTTTACTTCAGTACTTCATTTTTGTGGTTTTTTTTTTTTTTTTTTTTGAGACAGAGTCTTGCACTATTGCCCTGGCTGGAGTGCAGTGGCATGATCTCAGCTCACTGCAAGCTCCACCTCCTGGGTTCAAGTGATTCTCCTGCCTCAGCCTCCCAAGTAGCTGGGATGACAGGCACCCACTACCACACCCACCTAATTTTTTGCATTTTTAGTAGAGACAGGGTTTCACCATGTTGGCCAGGCTGGTCTTGAACTCCTGACCTCGTGATCCACCTGCCTCAGCCTTCCAAAGAGCTTGGATTACAGGCGTGAGCCATTGTGCCCGGCCCAGCCAGTACTTCATTTTTAATCCTTTTGCTTTTATCAAAAAGATGAAACAACTTTTGTCATGTGAAAGAAGAAATCTTTCAGTGTACATTTTTCTTTACAAGAGAGGAAGGGAAACCCTAGGAGGTGAAAGGACCAGTCCCAAGGGCAACTAGAACAGCTGTGGCAGAGCTGGGAAAGCATCCTGGTTCCCTGACTCCTAGTTCCATGTCTCTTCACCCCATCTTGTTGCCTCTAGCATGCTGCATCTGTCTGTTTACAAATCACCACATGTTTAGCTAAATAATCAGTCACATATAAGGAGTTAATTTTCAATAAATAGTCAGTGATTTTTATGTAAAACATATTTCTAACAAGTAGTCCAAGTCAGAAATCTGGGCAGAATTTCTGACTTCTTCTCCCCTCAATGCCCTCTTTGCCAATATCTAATCAGTCATTAAATTTCACCTGTTCTCTGCCCTAAGTAACAATGAGATCATCTCCATCCCCCATCTAGGCCACCACCACTTCCACTTAGTGTCCTAACCTGACTTTTGCTTTTGTTTTGATCTCCATTTTGCACCTCTCTGCCTCATGTCCAAATTCTCGCTTTCTATCCAAGTCCCAGGGTGACAAATAAATACCATTTCATATACTGACAAATAAATTATTCATGACTGTCTGGTGCATCATGTTGGAAAGGATTATGTGGCTCTATCAGGGCTTATTGGAAGAGAGTACTACGACCGTTTACCACTATACATGACTGTATATCATTGGAGTGGGGGTTGGGAATTTGTGAGTGACACTATGTGATGTGTATATTTGTTGTCTTTGTTTGCCGGTATACATGACTGTATTTCATTGGAGTGGGGGTTGGGGGTTTGTGAGTGACATTATATGGTCTGATTTGTTGACTTGGACCAGCTGCTTTGGATAAATGGTTTGAGAGAGTGGTTGGCTTTGATTTTAGCTTATTTGAAATATTGACTTTTGGATCAACCCCAACCCTCACTCTCACTTTGACTTATCCCACTCCCTTTGGGACAGTCTACAGGAAATTGTTCTTGAATAATGAATAAGCTTTCAGGACTTCATGACCCAGTCTGTACCAGGAACTTGGACTTCTGTCTACGTTGTGGATGTTGGGAGAGCAGGGGAGAGGTGCAGGGTGCAAAGGATAGGAAAGCTAAAACCAGTGTGTATAAGCTACAAACCGTGTATATTCTCTGGTTTGTGTATGCCCAGCCAAGTGCCAGGAAAGAATTGGTAGGATTAAAGGAACACAAAATTTCTGCCCTGTGCAAACTCAGTCTTCATGCCTAGATTCAAATACCTGTTGGATCATTATTGGAGCTCATAACTCCACGAATATCTTTTTTTTATTTGCTAAGCTCCTAGAGAGATGTAAACTCCTAAGAAATAAATATCTTATTTTACTATTTCCACAACTAGGCCTAAAAAGTACTTCCTCCAATTTTCACATTTCTCAGGAAAATCCATTCTTCCAAATGCATAGAAAAAGATGTGGACTCTTTTTGCCCTGGCAATGATGTCCCTCCCCAAATAACCCTTTCCATAGTTGTATCAATTAGGAACTGAACTTATCCACGAATAAAAAACTCTCCATAAATGGTAATTATTAGGGATTTAATTAGTCGTACATAACAAGAAACCCAGAAGTAGATGGTTCCTTGATTCTCTGAGAGATCTAAGCTTTTGATCTTCCACTCAGCCCAGTCTACCACATAGAGTTGCGACAATTTTTATTGTCCAGTGGTGCCCAGTGAGCAGGTAAGTGAAAGCTAAAACAGACCTTTCACTCGTAGACAATAACTTCTCCCCTTTCTCACAGAGGCATTATCTAGTTTAGCTATTGCCAACCATATCTTGCCTATTCTACTCCACTAGTTGATATGACTGTTTTTATGCCAGCACCATGCTAATTCAATTACTGTAGCTTTGTAATAACTTTGGAATTCAGATAATGTGAAAATTCTAGCTATATTATTTTTCAAGATTATTTTGGCTATTTGATGTCTATTGAGATTTCATAGAAATTTTAGGGTGGATTTTTCCATTTCTACACACAATTTTATTGGGATTTTGATAGGAATTGCATTAAACATACACATCATTTTCTGTAGTATTGACCTCTTAAGCATATTGTTTAAGCTGACCCCTAAATATTTTCTTATTTTGATGCTATTGTAAATAGAATTGTTTTATTTACATCCTTGTCAGATTTTTCATTGTTAATGTATAGAAACATAATGGATTTTGGCATGTTGTATTTATATTCTGCAACCGTGTTGAATTTGTTTGCATTAATAAGCTCAAGCTTCCATAACAAAATGCTGCAGTTTGGGTGGTTTACATAACAGAAATTTCTTTTCTCATAGTTCTGGAGGCTCCAATTGCAAAATCAAATTCCAGTTGATTTGGTTTCTGGTGAAGTCTCTCTTCCTGGCTTGAAGACAGCTGCTTTCTCATTATATCATCACATGGCCTTTCCTCAGTGAATGTGCTTGAAGAGTGAGCTCTCCAGTGTCTTTTCTTATAAGTACACTAATTCTATCAGATGAGACCCCCAAGTTTTGACCTCATTTAACTGTAATTACTTCCTTACTCCAAATACAGCCACACTGGCAGTTAGGGTCTCAAATATAACTTGTGAGGGTAGAGGGAGACACAAAAATTTAGTCAATTTATTAGTTCTAACAGTTTTTCCCCTGGGAATCTCTAGAGTTTTCCACTGATAAAAATCACATTATCTCCTCCAACTAACATCAACAGCATATACATTCTTCTTATCTGCACACACCATAATCTAAGATCGGCCACATTCTCAGCCATAAAGTAAGTCTCAATAAATTTAAAAATTCAGAATCATACCAAGCATATTCTCAGAACAGTGAAATAAAAATAAACATCAAGAAGGCCTCAAAAAACCACACAATTACATTGAAATTAAAGGACTTTCTCCCGAATGACTTTTGGGTAAACAATGAAATTAGAGCAGAAATTAAAAAAAAATCCTTGAAATTATTTTTTTTCTTGTCTATTCACTCTAGCTAGGACTTCCAGTATCATAAGGAACAGAAGTGGTGAGAGCAGGCATCCTTGTCTAAAAAAACCTATCTTAGAGGAAGAGCTTTCAGTCTTTGACCATTGAGCATGACTTTAGCTGTGGGTTATTAACATGTGGCCTTTACTATATTGAAGTAGTGTCCTTCTATTCCGAGTTTGTTGAGTATTTTTTTTTTAATTACGAAAAGGGTTTGAATTTTATCAAATGCGTTTTCTGCACCTATTGAAATGATAATGTGGACATCTTTTCTTCATTCTGTTATTGTGGTATATTATATTGTTTTGTTTTCATATGTTGAGACATCCTTGATTTCAAAAAATAAGCCCATTTTGGTCATGGTGTATAATTCTATTAATGTCCTTTTGAATGCATTTTGTTAGTTTTTTGTTGAGGATTTTTGAATCCATACTCATAAGGGATATTAGTTTGTATGTTTTTTTTTTCTATAGTGTCACTGTATAGATTTATTATCAAGGTAATGCGGGCTGCATAGAATGAGTTAAAATGTCTTCCTTCTTTGATATAGTTCAGATGTTTTTCCCCTCCAAATCTCATGTTGAGATGCGATCCCCAATGTTGGATGTGGGGCCTGATGTGAGGTGTTTTCGCAAAGGGGGTGGATCCTTCATGGATGGCTTTGTGCCCTCCTTGTGGTAGTGAGTGATTTTTCATTCTCTTAGTTTATATGAGAGCTGTTTAAAGAACCTGGGAACTCCTCCCTTCCCTCTTACTCCTCTCACCATGTGACATGTCTGCTCTTACTTCCTCTTCCACCGTGATTGTAAGCTTCTTGGGGTCCTCACCAGAAGCAAATACTGACACTATGCTTCTTGCACAGTCTGCAGAACTGTGAGTGAAAATAAACCTTTTTTCTTTATCAACTACCCAGCCTCAGATATTCCTCTATAGAAACCCCAAACAGACTAATACACTTCTCTTCAATTTTTTGCAAGATTTTGAGAAGTATTGGTGTTAATTCTTTTTAAAATGATTAACAGAAATCATTAGTGAATCCATCTGGTTTTGGGCATTTCTTTTTTGGGAGGTTTTTATGATTTGGTCTTGGTGTGTTCTGTGTTTCTAGCAATTTTCTCATTTAATCTCTATTATCTAATTTGTTGGTATGCAATTGTTTATAATACTTCTAATAATTCTTCTTATTTCTGCAAAATCAATATTGATGTCTCCACTTTCATTTCTGATTTTAGTCACTTGAGTCTTCTCTTTTTCATTTTCAGTCAATCCAGAAAACGGTTGTCAATTTTGATGATTTTTTCCCAAATAACCTCTTCTTCACTTCATTGGTTTTCTCTATTTGTGTTTCATTTTTATCTGCTCTGATTTTTATTATTTCTTTCTGCTGTTTTCGAGTTAATTTTTTTCTTCTTTTTCTAGTTCCTGAAGATGTCGAGTTGTAGATTTGATATTTTTTCAGTGTAATCATTTAGACTTATAAATTTTCATTTTAGCCCTCCTTTTACTGTATTCCATAAGCTTTTGTATGTTGTGTTTAAATTGTTATTTGTCTCAGGATATTTTCTAATTTCTCTTGTGATTTTTCCTTTAATCCATTGGTTGTTTAAGATTGCGTTGTTTGATTTTCACATATTTGTGGATTTTACAGTTTTCCCTCTGTTATTCTTTTCTATTTCCATTTATTTGTTTTCAGAATAGATGCTTTATATAATTTCAAGCTTTTAAATTTATTAAGACTTGCTTTGTGAACTAAACATGGTCAATCCTGGAGAACGTTCCATGTTCACTTGAGAAAAATGTGCATTCGGCTTTTGTTGCATGGAGTGTTCTATGTATGTTTTAGGTCCAATTAGTCTGCAGTGCTGTTCATATTCTATATTGCATAATTGATTTGTGTCTGTTGTTCTATTCATAATTGAAAGTAGCATTTTAGTCTCCTAGGACTATTGTAGAACTGTTTGTTTCTCCCTTCGATTCTGTCAATGTATGTTTCATACTTTTAGTAGCTCTGATGTTTGGTTGCTGTATGTTTATAATCATTATATCTCAGTGAATTGACTCTTTTATCATTATGTAATGTCTTACTTTGTCTCTTATAATAGTTTTTATCTGAAAATCTATTCTATCCTATATTACTATAGCCATTCCTGCTCTCTTCTGGTAACTATTTGTATAAAATATTTTTATACAATTTTTAAATTTTTAATACGTAGTAGGTGTGTGTGTGTATACACACACACACACACACACACACACATATGGTGCATGAGATGTTTTGATACAGGCATGCAATGTTAAATAATTACATTATGGGGAAAGGGGTATCCATCCCCTTCTTTGTTTTACAAACCATCCAATTACTCTCTTTTAGTTATTTTAAAATGTACAACTAGGCTATTATTGACTACAATCACTCTGCTGTGCTCTCAAATACTAAGTCTCATTCATTCCTTCTAACTACTTTTTTACTCATAACCATTAACCATCTCCAACTCCCTCTCAGCCCCCTACTACCTTTTCCAGCCTCTGGTAACCATCCTTCTACTCTCTATGTCCATGAATTCAATTTTTTAAATTCTTAGATCCCACAAATAAGTGAAACCCTGTGATGTTTGTCTTTCTGTGCCTGGCTTATTTAATTTAGCATAATGAACTCCATTTCCATTGATGCAAATGACAGGATTTCATTCTTTTTTATGGTTGAATAGTATTCCATTAAGTATAAGTACCACATTTTCTTTATCCATTCATCTGTTGGACACTTACATTGCTTCCAAATCATGGCTATTGTGAACAGTGCTGCAACAAACATGGGAGTGCAGATATCTCTTCAATATACTCATTTTCTTTTTGGGGGTTATATATTCAGCAGTGAGATTGCTGGATCATATGGTAGCTCTATTTTTTGTTTCCTGAGGAACCTCCAAACTGTTCTCCAGAGTCATTGTACTAAATTAGATTCCCACCAACAGTGTACAAGTGTTCTCTTTTCTCCACAAGCTCGCCAGCAATTGTTTTGCCTGTATTTTGGATATAAGTCATTTTACCTGAGATTAGATGCTGTCTTATTGTAGTTTTGATTTGCATTTCCTTGATGATGAATAATGTTTAGCATCTCTTCATATGCCTGCTTGACATTTGTATGTCTTCTTTTGAGAAATGTCTATTCAGATATTTTGCCGATTTTTTTTTTTAATCAGATTACTAGATATTTTTCTTATAGAGTTGTTTGAGCTACTTATATATTCTGGTTATCAATCCCTTGACAGATAAGTAGTTTTCAAATATTTTCTCCCATTCTGTGGGTTGTATCTTCACTTTGTTGGTTGTATCCTTTGCTGCGCAGATTTTCAACTTGATATGATCTCATTTGTCCATTTTTGCTTTGGTTGCCTGTACTTGTCAGATATTGCTCAAGAAATTTTTTCCCCACACCAATGTTTTAGAGATTTCCTCCAATGTTTTGTTGTAGTAGTTTCACTGTTTGAGGTCTCAGATTTAAGTCTTTAATTCATTTTGATTTGAAGTTTGTGTATGATGAGAGATAGAGGTATAGTTTCATCCTTCTGCATATGGACATCCAATTTCCCCAGCACCATTTATTGAAGAGGCTGTCTTTTCTCCAGTGTATACTTGGCACCTTTGTCAAAAATCAGCTCTCTGTAGGTGTGTGGATTTGTTTCTGGGTTCTCAATTCTGTTGCATTGGTCTATGTGTCTATTTTTATGCCAGTAACATGCTGTTTTGGTTACTATAGCTCTATAATATAATGTCAAGTGATATGATTCCTCCAGTTTTGTTATTTTTGCTTAGGATAGCTTTGGCTGTTCTGGTTTTTTTTGTTGTTGTTTTTTGTTTTGTTTTGTTTTGTTTTTGTTGTTGTGGTTTCACATAAATTTTAGATATTTTTTTCTATTTCTGTGAAAAATGTAATTGATATTTTGATAGAAATTGCATTGAATCTGTAGATTGCTTTGGATAGTATGGACATTTTAACAATATTGATTCTTCTAATCCGTGGACATGAACTATTTTTCCATTTTTTTGGGATCCTCTTCAATATTTTCATCAATGTTTCATAGTTTTCATTATAGAGGTCTTTCATTTCTTTGGTTAATTTCTAGGTATTTAATTTTTTTGTTTGGTTATTGTCAATAGAATTACTTTTTGATTTCTTTTGTAGATTCTTCACTGTTGGCATTTAGAAATGCTACTGATTCTTGCATGTTGATTTTGCATCCTGCAACTCATTGAATTTGTTTATCACGTCTAATAGTTTTTTTTTGTGAGGAGTCTTCAGGTATTTCTAAATATAAGATCACATCTTCTGCAAACCATATTAATTTCACTTGTTCCTTTCCAATTTGGATGCCCTTTATTTCTTTATCTTGTCTGGTTTTTATATGAAATATTTTGCTATACTTTTATTTTCAACCTATGCATGTTCTCAGATCTAAAGTAAGTCTCTCAAAAGACACAATAGAGTTGTACCCCGTTTATTTATTCATTCTGCCACTCTATGTCTTTGATTGGGATGTTTATCCATTTAAGTTTAAAGTAATTACTGATAAGAGATGACTTCTTTTTGCCATTTTATTATTTATTTTCTGTATGTCTTATAGCTTTTTGTGCCTTATTTTCTCCATTATTGCTTTCCATTTTGATAGTTTTTTTTTTTTCTGTAGTGACAAGTTTGCATCTATTTCTGATATTCTTTTGTGTGTCTTCTGTAGATATTTTCTTTTTGGTTACTATGGGAATTAAGTATAACATTCTAATGTTATAATAATATATTTTAAACTGATACCACCATAATTTTAGTCACACACAAACATTCCACTCCTTTTCCACCTTGCCCTTCCCCACTTTATATTATTGATGTTACAGATTATACCTCTATATATTATGTGCCTATTTACATATATTATACTTATTTATCTGTTAAATCCCATAGAAAAATAAAAAGTGGAGTTACATACCAACATTAAATTAATACTGATTTTTATATTTTTCCATATATTTACCTTTACTAACGGGCTTTATGTTTTTGTGGCTTTCAGTTCCTGCCTATAATCTTTTCATTTCAACCTGAAGAATTCCCTTTAGCATTCCCTGTAAGGAAACTGTAGTGGTAATGAGCTCCCTCAGCTTTTGTTTTTTGGGGAATGTCTTAATTTCTCCTTTATTTTTGAAAGACAGTTTTGCAAGATGTAGAATTTTTAGTTGGCAGGGTTTTTGTTGTTGTTGTTGCTGTTTTTTCAGGTCCTTAAATACATTAGCCCTGTTGACCTGCAATATTTCTGTTGGGAAATCCACAACCCCATTGAGAATTTCTTGATCATTACAAGTACTTTTTTTTAATGTTTCCAAGATTCTTTCCATGTTTTTGGTTTCCAATAGTTTGATTATAATGTGTCTTAGTGTAGGACTCTTTAGTTATATCCTATTTGAAGTTCATTGAGCATCTTGGATTTGTAGATCCATGTCTTTTCTTAAATTTGTGAAATTTTCAAGCGTTATTTTTTTCACACCTCTCCTTTTCTCTCTCTCTTCTCCCTTGGGGATTCCTATAATGCATATATTATTTACTTTGATGCTGTACCATAAGTCCTTAGTCTCTTGTTCACCAGTTTTTCTTTCTTTGTATAAATTTAAGAGGTACAAATACAAGTGCAATTTTATTATATGGAGATATTACATAGTGGTGAAGTCTGGGCTTTTAGTTGTATCCATCGCCTGAATAACATACATCGTCACCATTAAGTAGCTTCTCATCATCCACTCCCTCCCATTCTTTCAAGTCTTCAATGTCTATTATTTCCCATTCTATATTTATGTCTATTATTATTTAGCTCACACTTATAAGTAAGAATATGCAGTATTTAACTTTATGTTTCTTAGTTGTTTCACTTGAGATCATGGCCTCCAGTTGCACCCAAGTTGCTGCAAAACACATGATTGCATTATTTTTAATTGCTGAATGATATTCCACATTTTTTTATCCAGTCACAGACATTTAGGATGATTTCATGTCTTTGCTATTGTGAACATTACTGCGATAAACATGTATCTTTCTGAATAGTACTGTGATAAACACATGAGTGTATGCATCTTTTTGATATAATGACTTCTTTTCTTTGGGTACATACCCAGTAGTGGGATTGCTGGATTGAATGGCAATTCTATTTTCAGTTCCTTAATAAACCTCCATACCGTTTTTCCATAAAGTTTGTACTAATAATTTACATTCCCACTAACAGTGTATAAGCACTTTTTCTTCACATAATTGCCAACATCAGTTATTTTTAAATTTTTAAATAATAGCGATTCTGACTGGTGTACAATAGTATCTCATTGTGGTTTTAATTTGCATTTCCCTGATGATTAGTGATGTTGAGCATTTTTTCACTTTTGTTGATCATTTGTATGTCTTCTTTTGAAAATGTCTATTCATATCCTTCACCTACATTTTGATTGAATTATTTGTGTGTGTGTGTTTTATTTTAGAGTTTACAAAGCACTTTAATCTTCTTTCTTTCATTTCTATTTTTATTTTTATTTATTTATTTATTTTTTATTATTATTATACTTTAAGTTCTAGGGTACATGTGCATAACGTGCAGGTTTGTTACATATGTATACTTGTGCCATGTTGCTGTGCTGCACCCATCAACTCGTCAGAACCCAACAACTCGTCATTTAGATCAGGTATAACTCCCAATGCAATCCCTCCCCCCTCCCCCCTCCCCATGATAGGCCCCAGTGTGTGATGTCCCCCTTCCCGAGTCCAAGTGATCTCATTGTTCAGTTCCCACCTATGAGTGAGAACATGCGGTGTTTGGTTTTCTGTTCTTGTGATAGTTTGCTAAGAATGATGGTTTCCAGCTGCATCCATGTCCCTACAAAGGACACAAACTCATCCTTTTTTATGGCTGCATAGTATTCCATGGTGTATATGTGCCACATTTTCTTAATCCAGTCTGTCACTGATGGACATTTGGCTTGATTCCAAGTCTTTGCTATTGTGAATAGTGCCACAATGAACATACATGTGCATGTGTCTTTATAGCAGCATGATTTATAATCCTTTGGGTATATCCCCAGTAATGGGATGGCTGGGTCATATGGTACATCTAGTTCTAGATCCTTGAGGAATTGCCATACTGTTTTCCATAATGGTTGAACTAGTTTACAATCCCACCAACAGTGTAAAAGTGTTCTTTCTTTCATTTCTATTATGTGGGCTCCCTCACCTTTCTAACCATTGGTAAACTCAAGAGAAATGATGCCTGAAATAGTGTATCATTCCCAAATCACCAGGGACATATTCAGTAAAGGATTTTACAATCTCAAGAGAACCATATTCCAACGGAGTAGCAGCACACAAAGTATGTAGCACTGTGGACATTGCTGCACAGGAGAGCTCACTCAATAGGTTCTATGGAGCTGTTTAGAGAGTTCGAATGTCCCACTACTTACGGTGAAGGGAAACTTGAAAGATGCCGTACTGCTTTCCAGAATCACTGATGTGCAGGCAAATCATACCCATAGTACGGTAAAGAGCCACCAGAAGGGATTGGGAAGACCTGGCTGCCTACAAGCCATTAATCCCCTTCCAGGCACACACATGAAATTTTCAGAGGAAGATAACACATCTCATCTATTCTCCAGTCTAATAAGGCTGGCGTTACCAGATGCATGAGTCAATGATCAAGACAGAACTCTTTCCCATACTTCAGATTGACATTGAATAATTTGGCCCTAGGAAAGAGAGTTCCACATTGATATAATATCTCTCATGGGCTGGGCGTGATGGCTCATGCCTGTAATCCCAGCACTTTGGGAGGCCGAGGTGGGCAGATCATCTGAAGTCAGGAGTTTGAGACCAGCCTGGCCAACATGGTGAAACCCCGTTTCTACTAAAAATACAAAAATTAGCTGGGCGTTGTAGTGCATGCCTGTAATCCCAGCTACTTGGGAGGCTTAGGTGGGAGAAGTGCTTGAACCTGGGAGGTGGAGGTTTCAGTGAGCTGAGATCATGCTACTGCACTCCAGACTGGGCGACAGAGTGAGGCCCCATCTAAGAAAAAAATAAATAAATAAACATCCCTCATGAATTAGAAACTGGCTACAACTATCAATGTCTGGTCTTGCCTTCAGTATCATAGCGCTTTGCATAGCTAACGCAACTCTACGTCAACTATGAAGAGCATTAACTCCTGGAGCACCACCACAGCCAAAGCCAACAGCTCTTTTTTCAATGTTACTGTTTGCAGCAAAGCTCCAGCATTTGCTTGAGCTAGCTTTGGCCTTGTGCCTACTATGGAACCCTGTGCCCCTAACATCCTGTTTCATGGTATCAGCAGCATTAGCTGTGGATCCAACAATCTGAACTATCTTTAAATTTTTTTAATTTTTAATTTCTCTGGGTACATGGTAGGTACATGTATTTATGGGGTACATGAGATATTTTCATACAGGCATGCAGTACATAATAAATGCTTCATAGAAAATGGGGTATCCATCCCCCAAAACATTTATCCTTTGTGTTACAAACAATCCAATTATATTCTTTTTGTTGTTTAAAAATATACATTTGAAGTATTTTGACTACACACAGCCTATTGTGTTATCAAATACTAGGTCTTATTTATTCACTTTAAATATCTTTTTTTGGACCCATTAATCATCCCCACCTCCTCCTCATCCACTACTACCCTTCCCACCCTCTAGTAACCATTCTTCTACTTTCTATGTCTATGAGTTCAATTGATTTGACTTTTAGATACCACAAATAAATGAGAACAGGTGATATTTGTCTTTCTGTGCCTGACTTATTTCATGTAGCATAATAAACTTCATTTCCATTCATGCAAATGACAGGATCTCATTCCTTTTTTATGGCTGAATAGTACTCCATTGAGTATAAGTTCATTTTCTTTATCCATTCATCTGTTGGACACTTAGGTTGCTTCCAAATCATAGCTATTGTGAACA
This sequence comes from Macaca mulatta, assembly GCF_049350105.2. Taxonomy (NCBI): domain Eukaryota; kingdom Metazoa; phylum Chordata; class Mammalia; order Primates; family Cercopithecidae; genus Macaca; species Macaca mulatta. The sequence goes on along the minus strand of NC_133426.1, from coordinate 74,291,459 downwards.
GTGCTGCAACAAATGTGGGAGTGCATATATCTCTTAGATATACTCACTTCCTTTCTTTTGGGTATATACTCAGCAGTGGAATTGCTGGATCATATGGTAGCTCTATTTTTAGTCTTTTAAGGAAACTCCAAACTGTTCTTCACAGTGATTTTACTAATTTACATTCCCACCAACAGTGTCGAGGGTTCTCTTTTCTCCACATCCTCGCCAGCATTTGTTATTGCCCATCTTTTGGATATACACCATATTAACTGAGAGATAACATTTCATTGTAGTTTTGGTTTGCATTTCTCTGATGATCAATGATGTTGAGCATCTTCTGTTTGCCATTTGTATGTCTTCTATTGAGAAATGTCTATTCAAATCTTTGCCTGTTTTTAAATTGGAATTTTAGCTTTTTTTTTCCTTTGTATTACTCTATACATACCCTAGTTATTAATCTCTTGTCAGATGGGTATTTGCAAATATTTTCTCCCATCCCATGGGTTGTCTCTTCACTTTGTCGATTGTTTCCTTTGCTGTGCAGAAGCTTTTTAACTTGATGTGATCCCATTTGTCAATTTTTGCTTTGGCTACCTGTGCTTGTGGGGTTTGATTCAAGAAATTTTTGCCCAGAACAATGTCCTAGAGAGTTTTGTCAATGTTTTCTTCTTACAGTTTCATAGTTTGAGGTCTTAGATTTAAGTCTTTAATCCATTTTGGTTTGATTTTTGTATACAGTGAGAGAAAGAGGTCTAGTTTCATTCTTCTGCATATTGATATTCACTTTTCCCAACACCATTTATTGAAGAGACAGTGTATGTTCTTTGCACCTTTGTCAAAAATGAGTGCACTTTGGTGTGCAGACTTGTTTGCTGGGTTCTCAATTCTGTTCCATTGGTCTATGTGTCTTTTTTTTTTTTTTTTTGGCAAGTACCATACTGTTTGGTTTACTATATCTCTGTAGTATAATTTGAAGTCAGGTAATGTGATACCTCCAATTTTCTTCTTTTTGCTCAGGATAGCCTTGGCTATTCTGTATGTTTTGTGGTTCCACATAAATTTTAATGTTGTTTTTTCTATTTCTGTGAAGAATATCATTGGTATTTTGATAGGAATTGCATTGAATCTGTAGATTGTTTGGGGTAGCATCCACCTTTTAACAATATTGATTCTTTTAGTCTATGAACGTAAAATATCTTCCAATTTTTAGGTGTCTCCTTCAATTTTTTTAGCAGTATTTTATAGTTTTCATTGTAGAGATTTTTCACTTTATTGTTTAAGTTAATTTTTAGGCACTTGATTTTATTTGTGGCTACTGTGAATGCGATTACATTCTTAATTTCTTTTTGGATTGTTCCCTGTGGGCATATAGAATGATACTAATTTTGTATGTTGGTTTTGTATCTTGCAGCTTAATGAATTTGTTTATCAGTTCTAATAATTTTTTTTTGGTGTAGTCTTTAGGTTTTTCTAAATAGAAGATCATATCTCATGCAAACAAGATTAGTTTCACTTGTTCATTTCCAAGTTGGATGCCCCTTACTTCATTGTTTTGATTGTCTTTGAGTTAAAGCTACTTGGTGTTCTATAGCCTTCTTTTACTTACAAATTGATATATTTCTGTAGGTTTGGGAAGTTCTCTGTTATTATTTCTTTGAATAAACTTTCTATCCCTATCTCTTTCTCTACCTCCTCTTTAAGGCCAATAACTCTTAGATTTGTACTTTTTAGGTAATTTTCTAGATCCTGTAGGCATACTTTATTGTTTTTTGTTCTTTTTTCTTTGTCTCCTCTGACTGTGTTTTTTCAAATATCCTGTCTTTAAGCTCACTGATTCTGTCTTCTGCTTGATCAATTTTACTACAAAAGACTGGTATATTCTTTGGTACGCCAATTGCATTTTTCAGCTCCAGGATTTCTCTTTGATTATTATTAATTATTTCAATCTTTTTGTTAAATTATTCTGATAGAATTCTGAATTCTTTCTCTTTGTTTTCTTGAAATTTTTTGAGTTTTTTCAGAACAACTATTTATAATACTCTGTCTGAAAGGTCACGTAGCTCTGTTTCTCCAGAATTGTTCCCTGGTTCCTTATTTAGTTAATTTGGTGAAGTCATATTTTCTTGGACAGTCATGATACTTGTGGATGTTCATCTATGTCTGGGCATTGAAGAATCAAGTATTTATTGTAATCTTCTTGGTCTGGTCTTGTTTGTATCTTTTCCTCTTGGGAATGCTTTCCAGATATTTGAAAGGACTTGAGTGTTCTGATCTAAGCTTTATCTGTTTTACAGGGAACCCCAAGCCCGGTACTGTGGTTCTTGCAGACTTGTAGAGGTACTGCCTGAATGGTCTTGGACAAGATCTGGGAGAATTCTCTTCATTACCAGGCAGAGACTCATGTTCTCTTATTTTATTTTCCTCCAAATAAAGAGAGTTTCTCTCTGTTCTGAGTCCCCTGGAGCTGACGCGAAATGACACACAAACATCCTTGATGCTCCTACCACTAGAACTTGCTCTGGGTCAGGCCTGAAATCAACGAAGCATTAAGTCTCACCCAAGGCCTGCTGTAACCACTCCCTGGCTATAGACTATGTTCTTTCAAGGCCCTGGGGACTCTACATTCAGCAGGTAGCAAAGCCAATTAGGCGTATGTCCAGGGTAGCAAGTTCCTCTAGGTCCCACACAAGTCCAAAGTTGCTGTCTGGGAGCCAGAGACTAGAGGCAAAAACCTGAGAAATCTACCTGGTTTTCTATTTTACTGCAGCTGAAGTGGCACTAACACCACAAGATGCAGACCTCCCCACTCTTCCCTCCCCTTTTCAAAGACAGAGGAGCCTCACTCCATGGCCATCGCCACCACAGTTCCAGGGGTAGTATTGTCGGACTATCTCTTTTGTTCTCTTAAAGTCCAGGAGCTCTTCAGTCAGCTTGTGGTGAATGCTGCCTGGTCTTGGACTCATCTTTCATGGCAGTGGGCTCTTCTGTGGCCCAGACCCAGTCCAGAAATGCTGTCCAAGAGCCAAGCCCTGGAATTGGGCACCCCAAAAACTGGCTTGGTGCTCTATCCTTCTGTGGCTGAGCTGGTACCTAAAGTCCAAGGCAAAGTCTTCTTTAATTTTTCCTCTACTTTTCTAAATCGAAAGGAGTCTCACCTTGTAGTCACCAAAGCTGGGAATGTGCTGAGTCTCACCTGAAGCCAGCAAGTCTGAAAGTTTCACTGAAGGCCCTTGTCATAGTACCTGGGTTTCTCTACTGGTTATTCAGGGCCTTAGGGCTCTTCAGTTAGCAGGTAATGAATCTCACCAGGACTGGGTCTTTCCCTTCAAGGCAGTGGCTTCCCTTCTGGCCCAGAGTGTCTCTAGAAATGTCATCCAGGAGCTAGTGCCTGAAAATGTGGCCTCAGGACTTTGACCGGTGCCCTATACTGATGCAGCTGAGATAGCATTCAAAATGCAAGATAAAGTCCTCCCACTTTTCCCTCTCCTCTTTTCAGTAAAGGGAAAGTGTCTCTTTTGGAGCTGTGAACTGTGCAGCCTGGTTTTAGGGGAGGGGGATACCAGCACTTCTATAGCCACCCAGGCTGGAGTCCCAGTAGGTTACATGACCCCCAGTCCACTGGCTCCGCCCAGTTCAGCACTAGGACTTATCTAGGAATAGCAGTTCTTGTGGCCTAGGCTGCATTTCAAGTTTACTTGGGATCCCAGAGTACTTTAGCCCATGGTTTAGCCCATGAGGATTGTGGGAACTCAAATTTGGGCCATTGGGATCAGAGATTCTCACTAGCTAGGGCTGGTTTGAATGCTCTATGCTTGGGTTGGTGTCAGCTGAGTTTGGTCTGGTTTTATTTTCTGCTATAACAGGGCACCACTGAGTTCAATACTTCACAACTGCTGCACTGTCCCTCTCCATATTTCACAGAAATGCTCTCTGCACCATATTGCCAATATCTAGTGATGGGGGAGGAGTGGCATTTGCCATTTAAGACTCTTTTTCCCACCTCTTCAGTGCCTCTTTCAGTGTTATAAAGTTAAAATTAGACTCTATGAGTGCTCATCTTATTTTTAGTTCTAACTATGGTGCTTTTAGTGTAGCTTTTTTTTTTTTTAATTATACTTTAAGATCTGGGTTACATGTGCAAAACATGCAGTTTTGTTACATAGGTATACATGTGCCGTGGTGGTTTGCTGCACCCATCAACCTGTCACCTACATTAGGTAATGTTATCCCTAATGTTATCCCTCTAAAAGCCCCCCTTCCCCTACAGGCCCTGGTGTGTGATGTTCCCCTCCCTGTGTCCATGTGTTCTCGTTGTTCAACTCCCACTTATGAGTGAGAACATTTGGTGTTTGGTTTTCTGACCTTGTGATTGTCCAGCTTCATCTACTTCCCAACAAAGGACATGAACTCATCCTTTTTATGGCCACATTTTCTTCATCCAGTCAATCACCGATGGACATTTAGGTTGGTTCCAAGTCTTTGCTATTGTGAACAGTGCTGCAATAGACATATGTGTGCATGTGTCTTTATCATAGAATGATTTATAATCCTTCAGGTATATGCCCAGATTGCTGGGTCAAATGGTATTTCTAGTTCTAGATCCTTGAGGAATCGCCACACTGTCTTCCACAATGTTTGAACTAATTTACACTCCCACCAGCAGTGTAAAAGCATTCCTATTTCTCCAGCTCCTCTCCAGCATCTGTTGTTTCCTGACTTTTTAATGATTGCCATTCTAACTGGCATGAGATGGTATCTCATTGTGGTTTTGATTTGCATTTCTTTAATGACCACTGATGATGAGCATTTTTTCATATGTCTGTTGGCTACATAAATGTCTTCTTTTGAGAAGTGCCTGTTCACATTCTTTGCCCATTTTTTGATGGGGCTGTGTGTGTTTTTCTTTTAAATTTGTTTAAGTTCTTTGTAGATTCTGGATATTAGCCTTTTGTCAGATGGATAGATTGCAAAAATTTTCTCCCATTCTGTAGGTTGCCTCTTCACTCTGATGATAGTTTCTTTTGCTGTGCAGAAGCTCTTTAGTTTAATTAGATTCCGTTTGACAATTTTGGCTTTTGTTGCCATTGCTTTTGGTGTTTTAGACACGAAGTCTCTGCTCATGCCCGTGTATTGCCCAGGTTTTGTTCTAGGATTTTTATGGTCCTAAGTCTTATGTTTAAGTCTTTGATCCATCTTGAGTTGCTTTTTCATACGGTGTAAGGAAGGGATCCAGTGTCAGTTTTCTGCATGTGGCTAGTCAGTTTTCCCAACATAATTTATTAAATAGGGAATCTTTTCTCCATTGCTTGTGTGTGTCAGGTTTGTCAAAGATCAGATGATGGTAGTTGTGTGGTATTATTTCTGAGGCCTCCATTCTGTTCCATTGGTCTATGTATCTGTTTTGGTACCAGTACCATGCTGTTTTGTTACTGTAGCCTTGTAGTAAAGTTTCAAGTCAGGTAGTTTGATGCCTCCAGCTTTGTTCTTCTTGCTGCCTAGGATTGTCTTGGCTATGCGGGCTCTTTTTTGGTTCCACGTGAAGTTTAAAGTAGTTTTTTCCAATTCTGTGAAGAAAGTCAGTGGTAGCTTGTTGGGAATAGCACTGAATCTGTAAATAACTTTGGGCAGTAAGACCATTTTCATGATATTGATTCTTCCTATCCATGAGCATGGAATGTTTTTCCATTTGTTGGTGTCCTCTCTTATTTCCTTGAGCAGTGGTTTGTAGTTCTTTGAAGAGGTCCTTCACATCCCTTGTAAGTTGGATTCCTAGGTATTTTCTTTTCTTAGTAGCAATTGTGAATGGGAGTTCACTCATTATTTGGCTCTCTCTTTGTCTGTTCTTGGTGTATAGGAATGCTTGTGATTTTTGCACATTGATTTTGTATCCTGAGACTTTGCTGAAGTTGCTTTGATCAGCTTAAGGAGATTTTGGGCTGAGACATTGGAGTTTTCTAAATATATAACCATGTCATCTGCAAACAGAAAATTTGACTTCCTCTCTTCCTATTTGAATACACTTCATTGCTTTCTCTTGCCTGATTACGCTGGCCAGAACTTCCAATACTTTGTTGAATAGGAGTGGTAAGAGAGGGCATCCTTGTCTTGTGCCGGTTTTCAAAGGGAATGCTTCCAGCTTTTACCCATTCAGTATGATATTGTCTGTGGGTTTGTCATAAATAGCTCTTATTATGTTGAGACACGTTCCATCGATACCTAGTTTATTGAGAGTTTTTAGCATGAAGAGCTGTTGAATTTTGTCGAAGGCCTTTTCTGCATCTATTGAGATAATCATGTGTTTTTTATCATTGGTTCTGCTTATGTGATGGATTATGTTGATTGATTTGCATATGTTGAACCACCCTTGTATCCCAGGGATGAAGCCGACTTCATCATAGTAGATAAGCTTTTTGATATGCTACTGGTTTCGGTTTGCCAGTATTTTATTGAGGATTTTCGTATTGGTGTTCATCAGGGATATTGGCCTAAATTTCTCTTTTTTTGTTGTTTCTCTGCCAGGCTTTAGTATCAGGATGATACCGGCCTCATAGAATGAGTTAGGGAGGATTCCCCCTTTTTCTATTGATTGGAATACTTTTAGAAGGAATGGTATCAGCTCCTGTTTGTACCTCTGGTAGAATTCAGCTGTGAATCCATCAGGTCCTGGACTAGTTTTGGTTGGTGGGCTATTAACTGTTGCCTCGATTTTAGAATATCTTATTGGTCTATTCAGGGATTCAACTTCTTCGTGGTTTACTCTTGGGAGAGTGTAAGTGTCTAGGAATTTATCCATTTCTTCTAGATTTTCTAGTTTATTTGCATAGAGGTATTTATATTATCTGATTGTAGTTTGTATTTCTGTGGGATCAGTGGTGATATCCCCTTTATCATTTTTTATTATGTCTATTCGATTCTTCTCTCTTTTCTTCTTTATTTGTCTTGCTAGCGGTCTATCTAGTTTGTTGATCTTTTTTTTAAAAAAAAAAAACAGCTCCTAGAGTCATTGATTTTTTGAAGGGCTTTTTGTGTCTCTATTTCCTTCAGTTCTGCTCTCATCTTAGTTATTTCTTGTCTCATTCTAGCTTTTGAATATGTTTGCTCTTGCTTCTCTAGTTCTTTTAATTTGTGATGTTAGGGTTTCAATTTTAGATCTCTCTTGCTTTCTCTTGTGGGCATTTATTACTATAAATTTCCCTCTATACACTGCTTTCAATCAATGTGTCCCAGGGATTCTGGTATCTGGTTTCTTTGTTCTCATCGATTTCAAAGAACGACTTTATTTCTGCCTTCATTTCGTTATTTACCCAGTATTCATTTAGGAGCAAGTTGTTGAGTTTCCATGTAGTTGGGTGGTTTTGAGTGAGTTTCTTAATCCTGAGTTCTAATTTGATTGCACTGTGGTCTGAGAGACAGTCTGTTGTGATTTCTGTTCTTTTACATTTGCCGAGGAGTGTTTTACTTCCAATTATGTGGTCAATATTAGAATAAGTGCAATGTGGTGCTGAGAAGAATATGTGTTCTGTTGATTTCAGGTGGAGAGTTCTGTAGATGTCTGTTAGGTCTGCTTGATCCAGAGCTGAGTTCAATTCCTGGATATCCTTGTTAATTTTCTGTCTCACTGATTTGTCTAATGTTGTCAGTGGGGTATTAAAGTCTCCCATTATTATTGTGTGGGAGTCTAAGTCTCTTTGTAGTTCTCTAGGAACTTGCTTTATGAATCTGGGTGCTACTGTATTGGGTGCATGTATATTTAGGATAGTTAGCTTTTCTTGTTGAATTGATCCCTTTACCATTATGTAATGGCCTTCTTTATCTCTTTTGATCTTTGTTGGTTTAAAGTCTGTTTTATTAGAGACAGACATTGCAACCCCTGCTTTTTTTCGCTTTCCATTTGCTTGGTAGATCTTCCTCTGTCCGTTTATTTTGAATCTATGTTTGTCTTTGCATGTGAGATGGGTCTCCTGAATACAGCGCACCTATGGGTCTTGACTCTTTATCCAATATGCCAGTCTGTGTATTTTAATTGTGGCATTTAGCCCATTTACATTTAACGTTAGTATTGTTATGTGTGAATTTGATCCTGTCATTATGATGCTAGCTGCTTATTTTGCCCATTAATTCATGCAGTTTTTTCATAGCATCAATGGTCTTTACAATTTGGCATGTTTTTGCAGTGGCTGGTACCGGTTGTGCCTTTCCATGTTTAGTGCTTACTTGAGGAACTCTTGTCAGGCAGGCCTGGTGGGGACAAAATCTCTAAGAATTTGCTTGTCTGTAAAGGATTTTATTTCTCCTTCACTTATGAAACTTAGTTTGGCTGGATATGAAATTCTGGGTTGAAAATTCCTTTCTTTAAGAATGTTGAATATTGACCCCCACTTTCTTCTGGCTTGTAGGGCTTCTGCAGAGAGATCTGCTGTTAGTCTGATGGGCTTCCCTTTGTGGGTAACCTGACCTTTCTCTCTGGCTGTCCTTAACATTTTTTCCTTCATTTCAACCTTGGTGAATATGACAACTGTGTGTCTTCGGGTTGCTCTTCTTGAGGAGTATCTTTGTGGTGTTCTCTGTATTTCCTGAATTTGAATGTTGGCCTGCCTTGCTAGGTTGGGGACGTTCTCCTGGATAATATCCTGAAGAGTGTTTTCTAACTTGGTTCCTTTCTCCCCGTCACTTTCAGGTACACCAATCAAATGTAGATTTGGTCTTTTCACATAATCCCATATTTCTTGGAGTCTTTGTTCGTTTCTTTTCACTCTTTTTTTGCTAATCTTCTCTTCTCACTTTACTTCATTAATTTCATCTTCAATCACTAATATCCTTTCTTATGCTAGATTGAATCGGCTATTAAAGCTTGTGTGTGCTTCACAAAGTTCTTGTACTGTGGTTTTCAGCTCCATCAGGTCATTTAAGCTCTTCTCTACACTGCTTATTCTAGTTAGCCATTTGTCTAACCTTTTTTCAAGGTTTTTAGCTTCCTTGCATTGGGTTAGAACATGCTCCTTTAGCTCAGAGAAGTTTGTTATTACTGACTTTCTGAAGCCTACTTCTGTCAACTTGTCAAACTCATTCTTTGTCTAGTTTTGTTCCCTTGCTGACTAGGAGTTGTGTTCCTTTGGAGGAGAAGAGGTGTTCTGGTTTTTGGAATTTTCCGCCTTTCTGCTCTGGTTTCTCTCCATCTTTGTGGTTTTATCTACTTTTGATCTTTGATGTTGGTGACCTACAGATGGGTTTTGGTGTGGATGTCCTTTTTGTTGATGTTGATTCTACTCCTTTCTGTTGGTTAGTTTTCCTTCTAACACACAGGCCTCGCTGCTGCAGGTCTGTTGGAATTTGCTGGAGGTCCATTCCAGATGCTGTTTGCCTGGGTATCACCAATGGAGGCTGCAGAACAGCAAATATTGCTGCCTGATCCTTTCTCTGAAAGCTTCATCCCAGGGGGTACCCACCTGTATGAGGTGTCTATCCGCCCCTACTGGGAGGTGTCTCCCAGTCAGGCTACACAGGAGTCAGGGAGCCACTTGGGGAGGCAGTCTGTCCATTATTGGAGCTCGAATGCCATGGTGGGAGAACCCCTGCTCTCTTCAGAGCTGTCAGACAGGGATGTTTAGGTATGGAGAAGCTGTCTTCTGCCTTTTGTTCAAATATACCCTCAGTTGGAAATGCAGAAATCACCTGTCTTCTGTATCAATCTTACTGGGAACTGTAGACTGAAGCTGTTCCTATTCGGCCATCTTCGGAGTTTCCTTGTGTAGATAGTTTTAAACTGGTGTGCTTGTAGGAGGGATACTCAGTGGAGCCTTCTATTTTGCCATATTTTTCCTCCCTTCTGTTTTTGTTGTTGAGTTTTTTGAGTTCCTTGTAAATCCTGGATATCATTCCCTTCAGTTGCATAGTTTGCAAATATTTTCTCCCTTTTTGCAGGTTGTCTGTACAGTGGGTTGATTATTTCATGTGCTGTGTAGAAACTTTTTAATTTAATTAAGTCTCATTTTGCCTATTTTGTTTTTGTTGGCTCTGCTTTTGAGCACTTTGTCATGAATTCTTTGCCTAGACCAATGCCAAGCGAAGTTTTATCTACTTTTTTCTAGTATTTTTATAGTTTCTCCAATTGCATTTAATTATTTCATTCATCTTGAGTTGATTTTTATATATGATGAGAGATAGAGATCTAGTTTCATTCTTATGCATATGATGATCTAATTCTATTTATTTATTTATTTAGACCCGATCTTGCTCTGTCACCCAGGCTGGAGTAAGGGGCATGATCTCAGGTCACTGCAACCTCCGCCTCCTGGGTTCAAGGGATTCTCATGCCTCAGCCTCCCAAGTAGCTGGGATTACAGTCACTTGCCACCATGCCTGGCTAATTTTTTTTGTATTTTTAGTAGAGACAGGGTTTCACCACGTTGGCCAGGCTGGTCTCTAACTCCAGACCTCAGGTGATCCACCTGCCTCTGCTCCCTAAGTGCTGGGATTACAGGCATGAGCCACCATGCCTGGCCTTGGTGATGTAATTCTTCCAGTACTATTTATTGAAAAGGGTGGCTTTTTCCTGGGCTATGTTTTTGTCACCTTTGTCAAATATCAGTTGGCTGTAGATACATGTCTTTATTTCTGGGTTCTCTATTCTGTTCCATTATATTTTGTGTCTGTTTTTATACTAATATCATGCTCTTTTGGGTATTATAACCCCATAATTTGAGATCAAATAAGGTGATGCTTCCAGCTTTGTCTTTTGGTGTTAAGATTGCTGTGCTGGAGCTAAATGATGAGAACACATGGAAACATAGAGGGGAACAACAGACATTGGGGCCTATCGGAAGGTGGAGAGTAGGATGAGGGAGAAGATTAGCCAAATAACTAATGGGTACTAGGCTTAATACCTGTGGGATGAAATAATCTATGCAGCAAATCCCCACGACACAAGTTTACCTATATGACAAACTTGCACATGTAGCCCTGAACTTTAAAGTTAAAAAAAATTGCTTTGGCTATTCAGGCTCTTTTTTTTTTTTGGTTCCATATTAATTTTAGGATTGTTTGTTCAAATTCTGTGAAAATGACAATATTATTTTGAATAGGGGTGGCATTCAATCTGTAGAATGCTTTGTGCAGTATGGTCAGTTTAATGATATTAATTCTTCAGATTCATGAGCACGAGATATTCTGCTCGTGTTTATGGCCTCTATAATTTCTTTCATCAATGTTTCATAATTTTTATTGTAGAGATCTCTCACTTCCTTGGTTAAATTTATTCCTGGGTATTTTGCATCCTAAATATGTTTTCCCTACATTTTTTTGTGGCTAATGTAAATAGGATTGCCTTCTTGATTTTGTTCTCAGCTTGATTATTATGGTTGTATAAAATGCTACTGATTTTTATATGTTAATTTTGAATCCTGAAACTTTACTGAAATCATTTATCAAATCTAAGAGTTTTTTGGAGGAGTCTTTAGACTTTTCTAGATACATGATCATACTTTAGAAACAGAGATAACTTAACTCCCTCTTTTTCAATTTGTATGCCTTTTATTTTTCTCTTGCCTGATTGCTCTGGCTAAGATTTCCAGTATTGTGTGTGGATCAGTAGTGCAAGTGGGCATCCTTATCTTTTTTCTGGTTCTTAGGAGGAATACTTTCAACTTTCCACCATTCAGTATAATGTTGGCTCTGGGTCTGTTGCATATGGTATTTATTATTTTCAGGTGTGTTCCTTCTATTCCTAGTTTGTTAGAAGGTTTTATCATGAAAGGATGCTGAATTTTATCAAATGCTCTTTCTGCATCTATGGAAATAATAATGTGATTTTTGTTTATTCTCTTTATTTGATGAAGCACATTTATTGATTTTCATATGTCAAACCATATTTGCATTTCTGAAATAAAGCACATCTGATCATGATATATTATCTTTTTGGTGTGCTGTTGAGTTATATTTGCTGATTTTTAAAAAAAATTTTGCATCTATGTTCATCAGGAATAGTGGTCTGTAGTTTTCTTTTTCGGTTGTGTCATTGTCTGGTTTTGGTATACAGGTGATACTGGATTCATAGAATGAAATAGGGAGGATTCTCTCTTTGATTTTTTGAAACCGTTTCAGGAAGATTGGTACCAGTTTCTCTTTTCATGTTTGGTAGAGTTCAGCTGTGTGTTCATCTTTTTTGGGAAGGGGAGATTTTTATTATTGATTCAATCTTGCTACTCATTGTTGCTCTGTTCAAGATTTCTATTTTTTTCTGGTTCTATCTTGGGAGGTTGTATGTTTCCAGGAATTTATCCATTTTCCTCTGGGTTTTCTAGTTTCTGAGTGTAGAGTTGTTCATAGCAGTCTCTGATGATCTTTTATATTTCTGTGGTATCAGTTGTAATGTCTTCTTTTTCATATCTGATTATATTCATTTGGATCTTCTCTATTCTTGGTAGTCTAGCTAGCAGTTTATTAATTTTGTTTATCATTTCAAAAAAACAACTATTCAATTTGTTAATCCTTTATATATTTTTTTTGGTCTCAATTTTATTTAATTCTGCTCTTACATTTGTTATTTCTTTTTTTTTCTGCTAAATTTGGGTTTAGTTTGTTCTTGTTTTTCTAGTTCCTTAAGGTGCAAGGTTAAATTGCTAGTTTGTGGTATTTCTGTTTTTTTGAATATAGGCATTTAATGCTATAAAATTCCCTCTCAGCACTGCCTTTCCTGTATCCCAAAGGTTATGGTAAGTTGTGTTTCAATTTCCATTTATTTCAAAATTCAACAAGAGGGTGTAACAACCCTAAATATTTAGGTACCCAACACCAGAGCCCTTAGATTTATAAAACAAATACAATTATACCTAAAGATAAAAGATATCAATACAATAATCATGGGGGACTTCTTTGCCCCTATCACAGCACTAGACAGATTGTCAAATATACTGTCCACAAAAAACAAAAACAAAAACAAACAAACAAAAAAAACCATTGGATGTAAATTGGGCTTTAGACTACCCAACAACTGCAGAATATAGATTCTTTTTGTCAGCATGTGGAACATTCTCAAAGATAGACCATGTATAAAGCCACAAAACAAGTCTCAACAAATTTTTATAAATGGAAGTTATATCAAGAATCTTCTCAGACCACAGCAGATTAAAACCAGAAATCAATACAAGAGGAACTTCAGAAACTGCACAAATACCGAGAAATTAAACAACATGCTCCTAAAAGATCTTTTGGTAAGCAATGAAATTAAGGCAGAAATTTAATTTTTTTTATATGAATGGAAATAGACTCTCTCTCTCTCTCTCTTTTTTTTAATGGACTCTTGCTCTTGTCACCCAGGCTGGAGTGCAGTGGCATGATCTGGACTCACTGCAACCTTGGAAATGGACTCCCTTTAACATGCTATAATGTCCTTTGTCTTTTTATTTATCTTATTTTGAGACAGGGTCTCACTCTGTCACCCAGGCTGGAGTGCAGTGGCACAATCACAACTCACTGCAACCTTCACCTCTTGGAATCAAGCAATCCTCCCACCTCCTGCATAGCTGGGACTGCAGGCACGTGCCACAGCACCTGGCTAATTTTTGTATTTTTTGTAGAGATGGGGTTTCACCATGTCGCTCAGGTTGGTCTCGAACTCCTGAGCTCAAGCAATCCATCCACCTCAGCCTCCCAAAGCGCTGGGATTATAGGCATGAGCCACTATGCCTGACTCTTTGTCTTATATTTACTGGTTTATTGAAATAAGCATTTTTAATCTGATATGAGTACAGCTTCTTCTTCTCACTTTTGGGTTTCATCTATATGGAATATCTTTTTTCTGTTTCTTTCCTTTTAGTCTCTAAGTGTCTTTACAGGGAAGGTGAGTTTCTTTTAAGGAGCATATAGTTGAGTCATTTTAAAAATTTATTCTGCAGATCTATATATTTTAATGGAAGCATTTAATTCATTCATGTTCAAGGTTAATATCAATATGTGAGGTTTTGTTTCTCTCATGTTGTTAATTTTTATCTAGTTGTCTTATAAAATTTGTTTCCTTTTTTCTTTCATATTTTTAATTTTTGTGGGTACATAGTAGTACATATATTTATAAGTTACATGAGATGTTTTGATACAGGCATGTAATACATAATAATTACATCATGGAAGATGGAGTATCCATCCCCTCAAACATTTACTCTTTGTTTACAACAATCCAATTCTACTGTTTTAGTTATTTTAAAATATACAATTAAATTATTATTTACTACAGACGCCCTGTCATGCTATCAAATACTAGGTCTCATACATTCACTCTATTTTTTAACCCATTAACCATCCTAACCTCCCACTCAACCTCTGACTACCCTTCTCAGCCTCTAGTAATCATCCTTCTACTCTCTATCTCAATTGGTTCAATTATTTTGATTTTTAGATCCTGAAAAAAAATGAGATCATGCAATGATTGTTTTATGTGCCTGGCTTATTTCACATAGAATATGACCTTCAGTTCCATGCATATTGTTTCAGATGATTGAATCTCATTGTTTTCTATGGCTGAATAGTACTCCACTGTGTATAAGTGCCACATTTGCCTCATCCATTCATCTGTTGATGGACACTTAGGTTGCTTCCAAATCTTGGCTATTGCCAGTCACGCTGCAACAAACATGGGAGTGCAAATGTCTGTTCAATATACTCATTTCCTTTCTTTTGAGTGTATATCCAGAGATGGATTCCTGGATCATAGAGTAGCTCTTTTTTAATTTTTGGAGGAAATGCCTAACTGTTCACCGTATCAGTTGTACTAATTTACATTTCTACCAACAGTTTACTAACGTTCCCTATTCTTCACATTCTCACCAGCATTTGTTATTCCCTGTCTTTTGGATATTATATTTTTCAACTGGGGTGAAATGATATCTCATTGTAGTTTTAATTTGTATTTCTATGATAACCAGTGAAATTGAGCACTTTTTATACACCTGATAGCCATTTGTATGTCTTCTTTTGAGGAATGTCTATTCAAATATTTTGCCTATTTTTAAATTGGACTATTAGATTTTTTTTTCCTTGAGAGCTGTTTGAGCTCTCTAAAGATTCTGGTTATTAATCCCTTGTCAGATGGGTAGGTTGAAAATATTTTATCTCGTTCTGTGGTTTTGTCTCTTTGTTTTGTTGTTTCCTTTGCTGTGCAGAAGCTTGTTAACTTGATGTGATCACATTTGTTTATTTTTGCTTTGGTTGTCTAAGCTTGTTGGGTATTGCTTAAGGAATTTTTGCCCAGACCAATGTCCTGGGGATTTTCCCCAAGATTTTCTTGTAGTAGTTTCATAGTTGAGATCTCAGATTTAAGATTTAAGTCTTTAGTCCATTTAGATTTGATTTTTCTGTATGGAAAGAGATAAGGGTTTAGATTTTTCTTCTGCATATAGATATACAGTTTTTCCAGCACCATTAATTGAAGAGACTATGTTTCTCCCAGTCCATGCTTTTGGCACCTTTGTCAAAAATGAGTATAGGTGTGTTGGTTTGTTTCTGGGTTCTCTATTCTGTTCCATTTGTCTATGTGTCTTTTTTTATGCAGGTACTATGCTATATGAGTTACTATAGCTCTGTGGTATAATTTGAAGTCAGATAATATGATTCCTCCAGTTTTGTTCTTTTTGCTGAAGATAAATTTGGCTATTCTGTGTCTTTCGTGGTTTCGTACTTGTAGATATTTATCAGTTTCAGGGCACTGAAAAGTTAAGTATTATAGTCTTCACACTCTGGGCTTGTTTGTACCCATCCTTCTTAAGAAGACTTTCCAGATATTCAAAAGGACTTGAGTGTTTTGATCTAAGCTATATCTGCTTTAGAAGGGACCCAAAGCCTTGTAGTCATTCTTTGAGCCTTGTAGAGGTACTCCCTTGATTGTCTTGGATACAATCTGGAAGAATTCTTTAGATTACCAGACAGAGACTCTTGTTCTTTCCCCTTATTTTCTCCCTAACAAATGAAGTCTCTCTCTCTCCTCTGAGCCACCTGGAGATGGGAGTGGAGTGACATAAGCATCCCTGTGGCCACCACCCTTAGGACTGCACTGGGTCAGACTTGAAGCCAGCACAGCACCGGGTCTTGCCCAAAGCCTGCAGTAACCACTCCCTGGCTACTACCTATGTTTGCTGAAAGCCCTGGGCCTTTACAATCAGCAGGTGGCAAAGCCATCTAGGCTTATATACTTCCCTTCGTAGCAGCGAGTTCCCCCCAGGCCCTCGGCAGGTCCAGGGGTGCTGTCTGGGAGCTGAAGTCTAGAGTCAAAAACCTTAGAAGTCTACTTTATATTCCGTTGTATTGTGGCTGAGCTGGCACTAAAACCAGAAGATTCGGTTCTTCCCACTCTCTTCCCTCATCCTCTAAAGGCAGAGGAGTCTCACTCTGTGGCTACCACCACCCTCAGGCCCATGAGGAGACCACTGTGAGACCACCACCAATGTTCATGTTCTTTTTTTTTTTTTTGAGACAGAGTCTCTCTCTTTCGTCCAGGCTGGACTGCAGTGGCACTATCTCGGCTCATTGCAAGCTCTGCCTCCTGGGTTCACGCCATTCTTTCCTGCCTCAGCCTCCTGAGTAGCTGGGACTACAGATGCCCGCCACGGAGCCTGACTAATTTTTGGTATTTTTAGTAGAGATGGGGTTTCACCATATTAATCAGGAAGGTCTCAATCTCCTGACCTTGTAATCCGCGCGCTTCGGCCACCAGTGTTCTTTTAAGGCCCAAGGGCTCTTCAGTCAGCTTGTGGTGAATGATGCCTCACCTGGGACTTCCCTTCAGGGGAGTGGGTTCCTCTATGGCCCAGGACAGGTCCAGAAATGCCATCTGAGAGCTAAATCCAGGATTCAGGGACCCTGTGGCTGAGTTGGTATCTAAGGTGCAAGAAAAAGTCCCCTTTACATTTTCTTTCACTTTTCTCAAGCAGAAGGAGTCTTGCCCTGTAGCCACCACAGCTGGGAATGTGTTAAGCCTCATCTGAAGCTATCAAGTCTCACTCGAAGCCCTTAATGCAGTACCTGGGTATCTGATGGTTATTCAGGGCCCAAGTGCTCTCCAGTTAGCAGGTGATAAATCTTGCCAGGACTGGGTTCTTCCCTTCAAGGTAGTGGGTTCCCTTCTGGCCCAGCATGTGTCAATAAATGTCATCCAGGAGCTAGCTTGTGGAAAGGGTACCTCACAACTTTGACCAGCACCCTATCCTGCTGTGCTGAGCTGATATCCAAGATTCAAGACAAAGCCCTTCCCACTCTTTCTTCTTCTCTCCTCACCAGAGGGAAGGGGTCTCTTTTACAGCTGTGAGCTGTGCAGCCTGATGTTAGGGGAGGGATGATGCCTGTTCTCCCTAGGTGCCCCAGCTGATGTCTCAGTAAATCACATGCCCTCACAGTCTAGTGTATTTTGGCCAAGTTCAGCTCTAGGATTTGCCTAGGTGTTGCAGTCCTTGTGGCCTAGACCGATTTTCATCTTTATTTGGGGCCCTAAAACACTTTAGTTTATGGTGACAAGGCTTGCGGGAACTCAAATTCTGACCACTATGATTGGTGATCCCTCTCTGGCTAGGGCTGGTTTAAATGCTTCCTCCCTGGGCAAGCATCAGCTGAGTTTTGTCCATTTTTGCTTCCTGATATAATAAGAGCAGCACTGAGTTCAATGCATCACAGTTGCTAGCTCTCCCTCTCCCCAGGGCAAAGGAATGATCTCCACATTATGCCATCACTGTTGGGAGATGAAGGAAGTGCTAAGTTGGTGATTCAGGACAGTTTTTCCTACCTTTTCAGTGCTTATTTCAGTGATATGAAATTAAAACCAGATACTGTGAGTACTCACCAGTTTTTGATTCGTGTGTGTGTGTGTGTGTGTGTGTGTGTGTGTGTGTGTGTGTGTAGATAGTTGTTAAATTGGTGCCCTTGCAGGGTGGGGAGGAGATAACTGACGCCATTTATTCTGCCATATTGCTCCACCCCCTGTTTATTTTGTGTGTGTATCTTTCTGGTTTGATGGAGTTCTGTAACATTGCCACTAGATTTTTTAAATTCTTGCTTTGTCCAATTGTTTTATGAGTTGTGATTTTCGTACTTTTGCGTGTTTCTTTAAGATGGAGGAGTATCAACCATTTTTTCATGTTTGGAACCCCTATGAGAATTGTTTTGTAGGACTAGTTAATGATGAATAACTCCCTCTGCATTTGCTTGTCTAGGAAATACTTTATTCTTTTTCATTTATGAAGTTTATTCTGGCAGGATAGAAAACTTGTCATTTGTAGCTTTTTTTTTTTCTCTTATGCACTTTGAAAATAAGATCCCAATCTCTCTTAGCTTGCAAGGATTTTGCTAATTAGTCTATTGTAAGTTTTATGGGGTTTTCTTTATAGGTTACTAGATGTTTTTCTTTTGCTGATTTTAGGATTTTTTTTTCTTGACGTTGACATTAGATAGTCTGGTGACTATGTGTGATGGTGAAGTCCACGTTGCAATGTATTTCCTTATGTTCACTGGGCCTCCTGTATCTGGATGTCTAAATCTCTTGTTAGACTAGGGAAGTTTTCATCAATTATTTCCTTAAATAGGTTTTCTAAACTTTTTGCCTTTTCTTCTCCCTTGAGAATGCCCGTGTTTTGTAGATTTGGTTGTTTTATGTAGTCCAACACTTCTTGAAGGCTTTATTCACTCCTTTCATTCTTTTTTGTTTATATTGTTTGACTGGATTAATTCAAAAGATCTGTCTTCAAGTTCTGAAATTCTCTCTTCTTCTTAGTCATCTATTGTTGAAGGTTTCTATTGTATTTTGTAATTCCTTCAACAAATTTTTCATTTCCAGGAGTTCTGTTGTTTTTTTAAAGATATATACCTTCTTGGTAAATTTCTCATTCATACTCTGAACTGATTTTCTGATTTCCTTGTATTGATTTTCAGATTTCACCTGTATCTAATTTAGCTTCTTTAAAATCAGTATTTTGTATTCTTCATCTGGCATTTAAATTTTTTTTGTTAGGATTCATTGCTAGAGAATTACTGTGCTCCTTCCTTGTGTTCCTTTCAGTGTGTCATAATACCTTGCTTTATTATATTTCCAGTATTGTTACACTGAATTTTTCACATATGGAGGAACAGTCACTTTTTATTTTTGAATGTTCTTTCATTAGGATGAGACTGTTTTTTTCTTTGAGCATGTGACTGTGATGTACGTTGAGTAGGGTCATTTTGTTTTGCGTCTGGGTGCACTGAGTAGTGAAGTCTCTGTATGATTTCCTTAGTTATAAATAGTTTTAGTTTGTGACTTTCCTAATTGCTAGTTGTAGTGGCCAGGGTACTGGGTTAGTGATCAGGTTTACAGTCTCCTGATTAGCTGAGGTGGCATGGTCTATTGTGGTAGTAGAGGTCATAAGAAGCTTATCTCGTTCCCCAATGGTATGTATTTGTGTCAGCAGATGTCATAATGGACTATGGGTTGGTCTCCTGGCCAGTAGGTGGCACTTGCAAGTGATAGCCAGCTGCAGTGGTAACAGTAGAGCTACTGCTTGGCCTTTGTTAACCAGAAGTGTTAGGATGTGCCAGGCAATGGGTTGGGCTGTAAAATGGTCAGTAGTCTGGTCTCACGCTCTGCCTCAGAAGCAAGGGGGCAAAGTTGGATGGGGTTGGACCTGGGGACTGCACTTGGGCCCCCTAATAGCAGGTGCAAGTGCTGGCCTTGACTGACGTCAAGAGGAAGTCCTCAGGCCTCTGGAAAAATGCCCAGGTGAGTGGAGCAACCGCTGCTCCACCAAAGTCTTAGCGTGGGGAAGAAGGGGCAGTTCCAACTCCACAGCCAAATGAGTAGGAGTCTGACCTGCTTTGGTCTCACATTTGAGACCCAGTGAAGCTCCTTGCCATAGCCTGACCCTGGCAGCAAGTCAGGGCAGTTAGCCAGGTTACACTCAGTTTGTTTTCAGTCTGCAAACCTGCCCCAGGCCATAAAACTGGCTGCCCACATTAAACTCATGTGTCTCAGATAAATCTCCTTTTGCTTCAGTCCCAAGAAGTTAAAAAGACCAATTCTGCCACCCATGGATGGAGCTCATGCCACTTTTGCCTCCTAGTTCTGGCCTTGAGGGCCCCTCCTCCACTCAAGACCAGATTGCCAGTCCCCAGCCCGACTCTCCAAATTGGTGGCTGCTGTCCTTGTTAGATGGGTGAATTCCACGCAGCTTGCTATGAACTAGGCTGGATAATGGCTTCCTTCTATCAGTGCCCAGGTATGGTAGTGTATGTGTGACACTTCCCAGTGCTGTTCCTTCTCACAGTCTCCAGGCTGCTCCACAAATTGGATCCAGGGCTTGGGAAAGTTGAGTTGCTCCCCTATGGCCTGGATTGCATCATTTCCTAGTGGGAATGTATATTACAGAGACACTCACTCCCCCTTTCCCATCTTTCCGAGATCCCACCAGGCAGGATGCTGCCTGCCTTCTTTTTCCCAGTATTTGAAGTTTTCTTTCTTTTCTGTTTAACTTCTATATTCCTTCTAAGATAAAAGTTCACAGCGTGAATCTCTACACATGTTTTGCTGTTTCCAAGTGGGCAAGATGTGCTAGAAAACCCTTAGTCTGCCACCTTGAATTTTTAAAACACTGTTCACTTTTTAAAAATTATTTTTACTTTCTGCTTTTTAGACTAGAAAATTTCAATTGTCCTATCTTTAAGTTCTCTGATTCTCTCTTCTACCTGCCGAGATCCGATATTGATCTTCTCTAGTACATTTTATTATTTCAGTTATTTTACTCACTATTGCCTTCCACAATCTTTTGTAGCCTGACATCCAACTCACACAATCTTTCCCAGTTTGACAATCAAACCAGGAAAAACAAAAACTATTCCCTTAGCAGTCCACAGAGAGGTTAGAACACAGCAAATAAGTTCTGCTCTGCTCCTTCTAGTCTGAGAGAGGAAACCAGGAAGTTACTGCTTCCTTCTGACCATGCCATGACAGAGAAGATGAGGCAAGGGCAAGTAAAAACACTACAAAACTTCCCTCTATTTGAATTTGGCTTTTTCATAAGTTGGTGTTTCTTTGGTTGCTGTAGACCTTTGATTGATTTCCATGGTGCTTATAAAGTTATTTTAGGCAGCTTACAGTTATTATTTTACTGTTTTCCTGAAGGAACAAGGGCCTGGAGCTTCCTAGTCTACCATCTTGCTGATGTCACTCACATTATCCATTCTCTGTCTTTTAAGTAATGTATTTAGGCCATTTTTATTTAATATAATTGTCCATCTGTTAGGACTTAAGTCCGCCTGTTATTTTTTTTTTTTTCTGGTTTTCTCTGTATTTTATTTCCTTGGATTTATTTTCCTGCCTTCAAGTGAATTACTTGAATGTTTCCTTATAATTATATTTTGATTTATCTCTATAGCTTTTGTGTGCATCTCTTTGTGTTGGTTTCCAACAGTTTGATTTGTGTATATATTATATATTGATTTCTAGTATTGGTAATTTGTATCTTCTCTTTTTGTCAGTCTTGCTAGAGTCTGTCTCTTTCTCTCCATATAGGTATGTTTATATGTAAATATATTTACATGTATTTCTTTATATTTCATTTCTCTCTGTATATAACCTTTACATATATATATACATATCCTTTATGTATATATATAGATATATCATTTATATGTATATATATGTTTATTTTTCCCTATTTATAATATAATTGCTTAAATTATTTCCTCTACACATATATGAACCACACTGACAGTGTTATAATTTTGTGTAGACTATCACATTATTTGGAAAGTGCAAGGGAAGGAAAGCCTATTGCATTTACTCATATTTTTGCTTATTCTGTCATTTATTCCTTCCTGATTGTCCAAGGTTTCTTATCTTATTAATTTCCTTATTTTACATAATTTCCTTTAACCGTTTTTTGGGGGGGCAGCTCTGCTGATGACAAATTCTCTGTTTTCCTTCATCTGAGAATGTTTTCATTTTTTTTCCTTTTCTGTAAGAAATTTTCATTGGGTATGGGTGTCTGGATTGTTTTCCTTTAGTACTTAAGAATATGCCATCTCTTCCTGGTATGCTTGGTTTCTGACAATAAATCTGCTGTCATTCCTATTGTTTTTCTCCTACTGATAACGTGTTGATTCTTGTTGCTCTAAAATTACTTTTCTTTGTCTTTACCTTTCAGAAGTTGTATTATGAGGTATATTGGCATGGATTTCTTTGGGCTTAGCCTGTTTGGGATTTCTTCAGCCTCTTGAATCCATGGGTTCATGTTTTTCACCAATTTTTAAGAAAAATTCAGTCATTATTTCTTTGAACACTTTTTCTGCCTCTCCTTCTTTCCCCTCTTCTTTTAAGCTTCCAATGAGACAAATGTTATGTCTGTTGTTATAGTCTCATATGTATCGTAGGCTCTGTTCACTATTTTTTTTTTTGGTTTATTTTCCGTTGTTCAAATTAGATAATTTCTGTTATTCCGTCTTCTAGTTCACTGATTCTTTCCTCTGTCCCCTCGTCTCTATTGTGCTGTTAAGTCCATCCCTGTAACTTTTTATTTCAATTATTGTATATATTAGTTCTAGTTTTCCATTTGCTTGTTCTTTGTATTTTCATTTTCATTTTTTCTTTCTTTCATCTTTGTTTTTTTCCTTTTTAATTTCTTCCTTTTTCTTGCTGAGCCTGTTTTTTGGGGGTAGGTTTTCTATGTTTTCATTTGTCTCATGTATATTTGTAATTGTGTTTAAAAACATTTTTTCATGGATGCTTTAAAATACTTTCCAGATAATTCTAACATTTCTATCATCTTGTCTTGCCATCCGTTTATTGTCTTTTCATTCTGTTTGGGTTCCTCCTGGTTCTTGGTATAATGAGAATTTTTTATTAAAACATGAGCATTTTCAGTTATGTTAGGAGCCTCTGGACACTATTTAAACCTGATTTAAATTGTGTTTTAACTGACTTTTTAAAAAGGCCACTCTGGCAAGGGAAGAAAGGTTGCCACCTCATTACTCCCAGGTAGAAGTAGAAGTTCTCATACAGCTTCTATTGACAGAAGGGCAGAGTTCTTCATTACTGCTAGGTGGGGGTGAGAGTTTTGACTTTCGCAAAGTCTTTGTGTACACTGTGCTGGGGGAAATGTATTTATCACTTGGTAATAGCGAAAGTCCTGACTCTCCACTAGTACAACTCTGACACCACTACACTTAAGAGGTGGTGGGACTCCTTATTACTGGCAATTGATGGGAGAAGTCTAGGCTACCGAGTGGTCTCCACTAATGCTTTTGTGATGGAGGGGCATAATAGCCAGCTGTGTGAAAGTTTCAATTTTCTACTTAGCCTTTTCTGACACCACTCTGGGAGGTTTTGGAGTACCTCATTACAGCCTTACAGGGGTGGAAGCTTAGGTTTTCCACTCAGTCTACATTTAACACTCTTATGTGGCCTGTGCAGAAAATTGGTGAGTCTTGGAGAATTACACTGGATTAGCATAAGCTTAACCAGCTGGTTACTCCAATTGCAGCTACTGTATCATATGTAGTTTCATTGCTTGAGCAGAATAACAAATTTTCTGATGCAGCTATTAATCTGGCCAATGCTTTTTTTTTTTTTTTTTAATTATAACTTGTAGCAAGGACCACCGGAAACAGTTTTATTTCAGTTGTTAAGGCCAGCAGTACACATTCACTGTCCTACCTTAGGGATATATCAATTCTCCAGACTTATGTCATAATTTAGATTGAGGGATCTTGATACCTTTCCCTTCCACAGACATCAGACTGGTCCATTACATTGACGGCATTATGCTCATCGGACATAGTGAGCAAGAAGTAGAAACTACAATGACTTGTCAGTAAAGCATTTGCATGTCAGAGGATGAGAGATAAATCCAGCAGAAATTCAGGGGCCTTCTACCTCAGTAAAATGTACAGGGGCTCAGTGGTGTAGGGCATGTTGAGATATCTCTTCTATGGTGAAGGATAAGTTGTTACATCTCACTCCTGCTACAAACAAAAAAGTGGTCCTGTGCCTAGTGGAATTCTTTGAATTTGGGAGACAACATATTCCTCATTGTGGTGTTAGAGGCCCAAAAAGCTGCTGATTTTGAGTGGGGCTGAGAAAAAGAGAAGGCTCTGCAACAGGTACAGGCTTCCACGCAAGCTGCTCTACCACTTGTGCCATATGAGCCAGCATATCCAATGGTAATTGAAGTGGTAGTGGTGGATAGTGATATTGTTTGGACATTTTGGCAGACCCCTGTAGGTGAATCACAGCTCAGATCCTTAGGATGTTGGAGCAAAGCCTTGTAATCCTCTGTAGGTAACTATAATCCTTTTGAGAAAGAGGCTTTTGTGTGCTACTGGACCTTAATAAGATCTGACCGCTTAACCATGGGCCACCAAGTTACCATATCTGAGCTGCCTATCAGAAACGGGGTGTTGTTTGACCCACCAAATCATAAATGTGGATGTGCACAGAAGCCTCAAATAGGACTGAAGGCACAACAAAGTTACATAAAGAAGTGGCCCAAATGTGCATGGCCCTGATTCCTCCTATCTTACCTTCTTTCTCCCAGCCTCAACCTAAGCCTTTTGAGGAGTTTCCTATAACCAATTGATAGGGCAAGTGAAAGCTAGGGCCGGATTTACAGATGCTTCTCTGCAGTATGGAGGCACCACCACAAAGTGGACATCTTTAGCACCACATCCTCTTTCTGGGACATGCCTGAAGGACGGTGGTAAAGAAAAAATTCCTCCTTGTGGAAATAATTTCTAGTAGTATACCTGTTCAGTCATTTTACTTGAAAGGAGAAATGACCAGACATGTGATTGTATACTGGTTCATGCATCATGACCAATGTTTCGGATGGATAATCAGGGACTTGGAAGGAACATGATTGGAAAATTTGTGACAAGGAGGTCTGGGGAATAGGCATGGATAGACCTCTCTGAGTGGGTTTGTAATGATTAAGTGCATAGGATAGCCCATTCTGTGGATACCAGTAAGCCTCTTTCCCCAGTCACTCTAATCATTGCCCAGTGAGTTCATGGACAAACTGGACATGGAGGCAAAGATGGATGTTATGCATGCACTTAACAATTTGGTTTTTCATTTACCAAGGCTGACATGGCTACAACCACTGCTGAGTACCCAATTCGTCAACAGCAGAGACCAACACTGTGTCCCCAGTACAGCACCATTCTCTAGGGCGACTAGCCTGGTGATAGGTTGATTACATTGAACTTTTTCCATCATAAAAGGGGCACCATTTTGTTATTATTTGAATAGACATTCTGGATATGGATTTGTCTTCTCAGCACATGTTTCTACTAAAACTGTCATCCTCGGATTTATGGAATGCCTTATCTGCTGTCATAGTATTTGTATGTACCAGCTCTGACTGCCATAACGCAATACCATATGTAGTCGTGTGTTACTTGAAGATGGGAAATGTGTTCTGAGAAATGTATCATAGGGCAATTTCTTCACTGTGTGAGCATCATAGCGTACGCTTACACAAACCTGGATGGAATAACCTTACTACCCTCCTAAGCTACATGGTATAACCTTTTGCTTCTAGGCTAAAAACATGTAAAGCATGTTTTTGTACTGAATACTGTAGGCAATTGTAACACAATGGTAAGTATTTGTGTATCTAAATATAGAAGAGGTACAGTAAAAATATGGTATTATAATCTTATGTGACCATCATCATATATATAGTTCATCATTGGCTAAAATATCATCATGTGGCACCTGACTATATTGGTTGTCTTAAATGACAGAAATTTATTGTTTCACACCTCTGAAGGATAGAAGCCTGCTATTGGTTTTGTTTATCAGGAAACCCGTACTAAGATTGATATTATTTCATCATTTTTTTCTGCATTGTTTGGCTGAAGTAGAGTGGTTATTGTCTAAAATCTTCTGACTGGGTAGATTGTTCCTTCCTTGATCTTTTGGATAAAAACAGCAGGCTTTTATTGTAGCATTTTTGGTCTGTGCCCATTGGTATTTCTGGGTTACTGGCTTCTTCAGCTCCATGTCTTAGATATATGAGTAAAAGGAAAACCCAAAGGAACCTATCACCATGTTGTTCCTCAGGTCTCAATGTCCCTTGCCAATCTGCCTTCTCTTCTGTAGATTTCAGTCTTTTTATGTTTGTTTTATATATCACATTCGGGTTTCTAGTTGTACTTATTGTGAGGAATGGGGAAAATTGTATCTGCTCCACCTTCTTAGAAGCAGAAGTCTATATAAAATATTTTGTTTATTTTGCACAACATATTATCTTATACATTTCCTGATATAGGCATACCCCACTTTTGAGAACTCGGGCCTAAAGAATGACTCTTTAAACATTTGAGGAAGTAGAGGACTGGAAGTAAGGGGAAGTGGGTTCTAGTCTTAGCTTGACTACTGTATGATTTTGGGCTCATTCTTTATCCTCGGTCTCTGTTACTTCATCTCAAAGATTAGCATAAAAACAGCTACCTTGCCCACTTCTAAGGGTTATGTAATATAAAATTTTAAAGGAATGTGAAAATTCTGTAAAAATATTAACAATCACTAGAAATCCAATACTTGTGGGCTTGGGAAGTAGCATTACATAGCTAAGCAAATAGGGTTATATCTGATATTTTACTTTAACACTCTTGGTGATATGGAAGGGATGGAGAAGAGGGAACATTTTGGTAAAAGGATTAAATTCTAAGGAAATCTAGATGGGGAAAGGAGGAAGACGTTAGGAGTTTCTATGTACAGACTTTATATGGTACTTTTGCTTATAAGAAGTCCACTTCTTTTTTGAAGTATAGAGGATCCATTTTAAGGACTTGTGTCCAGGAGACCAAGAAAAGCAAATCATCTGGTATTCAGTAGTACAGAGAACTACAGAATAGGTCAAAGAAGTTCCAGGGACTTCAGCAACTGGACGTTATGGTTTCTCATGCTAGTAGTCTTCCATGAATGGAACTCAGTTTCTCAATATTTTCTCTATTCCCTTTTCAATTATGGCCACTTTTATACCCTTTTCTCTGCCTCCTGGCTTCTGCTTACTTGTGGTTCTTTTTCCACATAATTTAGGCTTAAAATAGATTCATCATTGTTGCTCTTGTCTCTCTTTACCTGATAACCTTTCATATTCTGGCCTACTGTACTGGTACTGCTAATTGCCCCCTTCTCTCTGTATTTCTTAGTTCAACTTCTCAAAAGTTAGAGAGTTGCCCCAGCACATCTTTTTGTAGTAGAAAGTGTAATAGTTCACTGGCAAATCTATGGTTAGGCTAAAATTTTACTAAGTTTGCACCATAGTCTAATAGCTATGGCCATACATGAGAGTAAGGTCACATTTTCCTTTAGTAGGGTCTGAAGTCATGACCAGCTGTCTATAAGAAACCATGAGTGAGCAGGCATCACAATTTATATCTAATACAAAATAAATAATGTATAGACCACAGTATGTAAATTACCAGTTGGTATGTCTTAGTATAAAGTCAAAGGGAATTGGGGAAAAGGAGATTTCAAAGATTCAGCTGTTCAGTTTAATCAGAGAATAAAGAGAGAATAATACCTTCACCTTTATTCTACTAGAAAACAAGTATAGCTTTTGAGTTTCTCTTCTTCCTGGGCTTGCTTTTTTATGACTAAGTGTTTGGGGCTTAATCAGCGGGCTCTGGGATTTGTGCCCTCTCAGTCTTCATCCTGCTGGCTCAATAAGTGACTCCTTTATGACCATTCCCGATATTTTACTGTTTCTTTATTATTCAAGTGTCATCTGTTGTTTTCCTTGTTAACGATCAAGTTGAGTAATGAGCTTTGTGTCTCAGGCAGTTTAGAGCTAACATTAATTCCATACCTCATTATTAATGGGTTGATTTTCCCCTTTGAACTATCAGGAAAAAGCTGTTAACCCCTTTAGCAAATGCCCTTTTCTTCTGCTGTCACCAATTTGCCCTCCTTTTTCATCCGCATAGGGTAGTGTCTTGAATTGTATGTATTATCAGTCTTCTTTCTTCACCCTTGTCTCTTTACATGAATACACAATTGGAAAGTCTTTCAGACAAAATAAGAGCTATCCAGTTGACCATTTCCACCCACAATTGACTAGCCTGTCAGTCAGCCTGTAGGCCTGAAGACTTGTCAGTTGGAAAGAATGCTAGATAATCTGTTATCGAGTATGAAACCAGCCAGTAGGCCAGTCAGTCAGAGTGTCAGACAGAGAATCACCAAGTTTGTATGTCAATGAATCAGTCTATCAGAGAGTCCATCAGATAATCTATCAATCATCTATATGATAGAAAACAGTAACTAAGGAATCAGCCTGCCAGACCACTGATCAGACACACAGAAAGCTTGTTCAATAGAGCACAAATAAGTCAGTGAGCTAATCATTCAATTAGTCAGGGAATCCAAAAGTTATCCTATCAACTAAATAAATTTGCCACTCACTCTGTGTGTTTGTAAGCCAGCCTATCAGAAATTTAGTTAATACAGCAGCTGAATAACCAGTCAGTAATTCTGTCGGTAAGCCAGCCAGCCAAACTTCCTTTTAATCAGCCAGACCGCCAACCAGCACAGGGGAAGGCTAATATATGGGCCCTTTTGTGACCTTAAGGTGGTAACAACAGAGGGTGAGATAGACATGTCCCATCATGGTCAGGTCACATCTCACATCTTGATTGTCATCTTCTGAGACAGGAGAGGATTGCCAAGACATATAGTACCTTTGTGTAAATTATTAAAAGGCACCTCCCCACCCAAGATAAACTGTAAAAAGGGCAACTCCAGGGATTGATTAGGAAGCGGCACTCTTTATTCTGACACAACCCCAAGCCAGGGCTCGAGTCTTGTCAAGCAGATAATGGGCTGAATTTCAGCCCCTCTGTTCTCAGTTGAGTGCCTTTGTGCAGTATACATTCTATAATCATTTGTGAAGGTCCTGTCAGAAAGACTTTTCATGACACAGTCTAAAGTAGTTCCCAATATGCTGGATTGTCTCTGTCGACGTGATATTATCAATTTCAGAACCATATTTCTCAGAATCCTCTTCTTTATATGGTTTTAGGTTACAGTTTGCCAACAAAGGGCACTTGCATCAGATTTGGAATTAGAAGATGTTATTCTGTGGAGGCAGTTGCAGCAAGACATGTAAGCAAATGTGAGACTTATAGCATTTTTCCAGTGAGCTCTTAAGGTCTCTCTACCTGCTTCACTATGACTAAAATTGTAGATGGGAATATCCCTGAAGGATTCTGGAGAATTTTAGCAATTTTCTCATGAGCTCTTAGAAACCACCCACTTCTGTGCTTCAGAATACAATCATTATTAGCAGCATACCTCACCTTTGCTACCCTATTTCATGCAACAGTTGTATCATCTCCTAATTCCTACATGAAAACTCTTCACAACTGGAATCCACAGAGTAGCTTCTCTTTTCCTGACCAAACTAATTGATAGGCACAATCACTCCTTTTTTCCTTAACTTTTAAATTCAGGGGTACATATACAGGATGTGCAGGTTTGTTACATAGGTAAGGAGTTTGTTGTACAGATTAGTTCATCACCCAGGTATTAAGCCTAGTATTCATTAGATATTTTTCCTGATCCTTTCCTTCCTTCCACCCTCTGCCCTCCAGTAGGTCCCAGTGTGAGTTGTTCCCCTCTATGTGTCCATGTGTTCTCATCATTTAGCTCCCACTTATAAATGAGAATAAGCAGTGTTTGCTTTTATGTTCCTGCATTAGTTTGCTAAGGATAATGGCCTCCAACTTCACCCATGTCCCTGCAAAGACATAATCTCATTCTTTTTTATGGCTGCATAGTATCCCATGGTGTATATGTACCACATTTTCTTTATCCAGTCTATCATTGATGGGAATTTAGATTGATTCCATGTCTTTGCTATTGTGAATAGTGCTGCAATGAACATACATGTGCATGTATTTTTATAATAGATTGATTTATATTCCTTTGGGTATGTGCCCAGTAATGAGATTGCTGGGTTGAATGGTATTTCTGCCTTTAGGCCTTTGAGGAATTGCCACACTGTCTTCCAAAATGGTTGAACTAATTTACACTCCCATCAAAAGTGTTCCTTTCTCTCCACAACCTTGCCAGCATCTGTTATTTTCTGACTTTTTAAATAATAGCCATTCTGGGCTGGTGTGAGATGGTATCTCGTTGTGGTTTTGATTTACATTTCTCTATTGATCAGTGATGTTGAGCTTTTTTTCGTATGATTGTTGGCCACATATATGTCTTTTTTTTTTTTTTTTTTGAGATGGAGTCTTGCTCTGTTGCCAGGCTGGAGTGCAGTGGCATGATTTCAGCTCACTGCAACCTCCGCCTCCTCGTTCAAGCAATTCTCCTGCCGCAGCCTTCTGAGTAGCTGGGACTACAGGTGCGCACCACCACACCCAGCTAATTTTTTTATTTTTAGTAGAGACGGGATTTCACCATGTTGGTCAGGATGGTCTCGATCTCTTGACCTCGTGATCCACCCACCTTGGCCTCCCAAAGTGGTGGAAGTACAGGCTTGAGCCACTGTGCCCGGCTCGCATGTATGTCTTCTTTTGAGAAGTGTCTGTTCATGTCTTTGCCCACTTTTTGATGGGGTTGTTTTTTTCTTGTTAATTTGTTTAAGTTTCTTATAGAAACTAGATATTAGACTTTTGTCAGTTGGCAAATATTTCCTCCCATTCTGTAGGTTGTCTGTTTACTCTGTTAATAGTTTCTTTTGCTGTGTGAAAGTGTTTTAGTTTAATAGATCCCATTTGTCAATTTTTGCTTTAGTTGCAATTGCCTTTGTCATCTTCATCATGAAATCGTTGCCCATGCCTATGTCCTGAATGGTATTGCCCAGGTTTTCTAGGGTTTTTATAGTTTTGAGTTTTTCATTTAGGTCTTTAATCTATCTTGAGTTGATTTTTGTGTAAGTTGTAAGGACGGGGTCTAGTTTCAGTTTTCTGCACATGGCTAGCCAGTTATCCGAGCACCATTTATAAAATAGGGAATCCTTTTCCCATGCTTGTTTTTGTCAGGTTTGTTGATGATCAGATAGTTGTAGGAGTGTGGTCTTATTTCTGGGTTCTCTATTCTGTTCCACTGGTCTATGTGTCTGTCCTTATACCAGTACAGTGCTGTTTTAGTTACTGTAACCTTGTAGTATAGGTTGAAGTCAGGTACTGTAATTCCTCCAGCTTTGTTCTTTTTGCCTAGGGATTGCCTTGGTTATTTGAGCTCTTTTTTGGTTCCATATGAATTTTAAAATAGTTTTCTTTACTTCACAAGTTACTCATAATCACATTACGTTTTTTAATTCCATCATAGCACTTACGTTCTACTAGTCGATATTTCCTTATTTTCTAGATCTCTTAACAGAATTAAAATTTTATAAAAATAAAATTTTTGTTTCCTACAGTAGTGTCCCCTATGCTAAAACAGACTCCAAAGCATAGTAAGCTCTCAATAAATACTGTTGAATTACTGAATAGATAAATCCAGAAAGTAATTTCTTACATTTGAATAACACATTAGACTTTATCATTTTTAAAGTACTTTCCTTCAATTATGAGATTTCATCCACACAATAATTCTGTGAGCTAGGTGGAGATTCTTATCTTCATTTGATATGTGGGGAAGTAAAACTTTGGAATGCATATGCTAAACAATTTCCCCATGTTATCAACAAGTGGCTGCTAGAGTTAGAAACTGAACACAGACCTCCTGACTCTTATTTTCTAAGTAAAAAAAAAAAAAAATCCCAACCATGGTAATGGGAAAAAGTATAAGGTCAACTTTTGTTAGTGGCTTGGACAGCAGAGTTGGGCCCCAAGAGTCTGATAAACTTGTTGGTGTGTCTGTGTCCCACAATTGACTTAAAAGCAACTCAGCAGGTCCATCACAAAGAAAAATAGTCAAGTGGGCAGGGTTTATGTCTTCCCTTTGCGTTCTCCGTGCCCAACATTTAACTCTAAACTTGGTTGCCTGTCTCCACAGAGCTTCCTCCGTTGTTTGGACTTTCTCAAATCCCACCTCCACCTTTTCATAAGTGACCCGTAGTCTTTCAGGGCACATCTAATGCTCACATTTTAAGTTGTGCGGTTAAACAAAGGGCTTAAGAGACCAACATGTTATCCAACCTAAAGTTATAACATGTTGGTATTTTATTTATTTATATATTTTTAATTTTTTTTATTACAATCGGTTTATGGGTATAATTTTTTCAGTACATGGGTGAATTGTATATTGGTAAAGTCTGGAATTTTAGTGTACCCATCACTTGAGTAGTGCACATTGTACCCAATAGGTAGGTTTTCATCCCTCACTCCCTTGCACTCTCCCCCTTTGCAGTCTCCAATGTGCATTATACCATTCTGATTGCTTTTGTTTACCCATAGCTTGCACGCTCTCACTTGTATGTGAGACTGTGTGGTATTTGGTTTTCCATTCCTGAATTACCTCATGTAGAACAATGGCCTCTACTTCTAGCCATGTTGCTTCAGAAGGCATTACTTTTTGTTTTTTTATAGCTGAGTAGCATTTCATGGTATATATATATACCATATTTTCTTTATCCACTTATCAGTTGATGGGCATTTAGGTTGATTCCATACCTTTGCCACTGTGAGTAATGCTGCAACAAACACACATGCAGATGTCTCTTTTACATTAACATTTTCTTTTCCTCTGAGTAGATATCAGTAGTGGGATTCCTGGATTGAATGGTAGATCTAATTTTACTTCTTTGAGAAATCTCCATACTGTTTTCCTTAGAGGTTGTACTAATTTACATTCCCACCAGCAATATATAAGTGGTCCTTTTTCACCACATCCATACCAACATCTTTAAATTAAAATATATATATATATATATATATATATATATATATATATATTTGCAACAGAGTCTCACTCACTCTGTCACCCAGGCTGGATTGTGATGGCACAATCATGGCTTATTGCAGCCTAAAACTCCAGGGCTCAAGAGATTCAATCACCTTAGCCTCCTGAGTAGCTGGGACTACAGGTGTGTACCACCAGGCCTGACTAATTTTTTTTAAATTATTAGTTTTTGAAGAGATGGGGTCCCACTATGTTGCCCAGGCTGGTCTCAAACTCCTAGGCTCAAGCAATACTCTCACCTTAGCCTTCCAAAATGCTGGGATTACAGGTGTGGGTAATCACACCAATCCTGTTTTTTGACTTTTTACCTAGCGTTTTGGCTAGGGTCATATGGTACATCTAGTTCTAGATCCTTGAGGAATCGCCATACTGTTTTCCATAATGGTTGAACTAGTTTACAATCCCACCAACAGTGTAAAAGTGTTCCTATTTCTCCACATCCTCTCCAGCACCTGTTGTTTCCTGACTTTTTAATGATCGCCATTCTAACTGGTGTGACATGGTATCTCATTGTGGTTTTGATTTGCATTTCTCTGATGGCCAGTGATGATGAGCATTTTTTCATGTGTCTGTTGGCTGTATGAATGTCTTCTTTTGAGAAATGTCTGTTCATATCCTTTGCCCACTTTTTGATGGGGTTGTTTGTTTTTTTCTTGTACATTTGTTTGAGTTCTTTGTAGGTTCTGGATATTAGCCCTTTGTTAGATGAGTAGATTGCAAAAATTTTCTCCCATTCTGTAGGTTGCCTGTTCACTCTGATGGTAGTTTCTTTTGCTGTGCAGAAGCTTTTTAGTTTAATGAGATCCCATTTGTCAATTTTGGCTTTTTCTGCCGTTGCTTTTGGTGTTTTAGACATGAAGTCTTTGCCCATGCCTATGTCCTGAATGGTACTACCTCGGTTTTCCTCTAGGATTTTTATGGTATTAGGTCTAACATTTAAGTCTCTAATCCATCTTGAATTAATTTTCGTATAAGGAGTAAGGAAAGGATCCAGTTTCAGCTTTCTACTTATGGCTAGCCAATTTTCACAGCTATGTGCCACATTTTCTTAATCCAGTCTGTCACTGATGGACATTTGGGTTGGTTCCAAGTCTTTGCTATTGTGAATAGTGCCACAGCAAACATACATGTGCATGTGTCTTTATAGCAGTGTGACTTATAATCCTTTGGGTATATCTCCAGTAATGGGATGGCTGGGTCAAATGGTATTTCTAGTTCTAGATCCTTGAGGAATCACCACACTGTTTTCTACAATGGTTGAACTAGTTTACAGTCCCACCAACAGTGTAAAAGTGTTCCTATTTCTCCACATGCTCTCCAGCATCTGTTGTTTCCTGATTTTTTAATGATTGCCATTCTAACTGGTATGAGATGGTATCTCATTGTGGTTTTGATTTGCATTTCTCTGATGGCGAGTGAGGATGAGCATTTTTTCATGTGTCTGTTGGCTGTATGAATGTCTTCTTTTGACAAGTGTCTGTTCATATATACTTTGCCCACTTTTTGATGGGGTTGTTTTTTTCTTGTAAATTTGATTGAGTTCTTTGTAGGTTTTGGATATTAGCCCTTTGTCAGATGAGTAGATTGCAAAAATTTTCTCCCATACTGTAGGTTGCCTGTTCACTCTGATGGTAATTTCTTTTGCTGTGCAGAAGCTCTTTAGTTTAATTAGTTTCCATTTGTCAATTTTGGCTTTTGTTACTGTTACTTTTGGTGTTTGAGACATGAAGTCCTTGCCCATACCTATGTCCTGAATGGTATTACCTAGGTTTTCTTCTAGGGTTTTTATGGTATTAGGTCTAATATTTAAGTCTCTAATCCATCTTGAATTAATTTTCATATAAAGAGTAAGGAAAGGATTCAGTTTCAGCTTACTACTAATGGCTAGCCAATTTTCCCAGCACCATTTATTAAATAGGGAATCCTTTCCCCATTTCTTGTTTCTCTCAGGTTTGTCAAAGATCAGATGGCTGTAGATGTGTGGTATTATTTCTGAGGGCTCTGTTCTGTTCCATTGGTCTATATCTCTGTTTTGGTACCGGTACCATGCTGTTTTGGTTACTGTAGCCTTGTAGTATAGTTTGAAGTCAGGTAGCGTGATGCCTCCAGCTTTGTTCTTTTGGCTTAGGATTGTCTTGGAAATGCGGGGTCTTTTTTGGTTCCATATGAATTTTAAAGTAGTTTTTCCACTTCTGTGAAGAAAGTCATTGGTAGCTTAATGGGGATGGCATTGAATCTGTAAATTACCTTGGGCAGTATGGCCATTTTCACAATATTGATTCTTCCTATCCATGAGCATGGTATGTTTTTCCATTTGTTTGTGTCCTCTTTTATTTCACTGAGCAGTGGTTTGTAGTTCTCCTTGAACAGGTCCTTTAAATCCCTTGTAAGTTGGATTCCCAGCTATTTTATTCTCTTTGAAGCTATTGTGAATGGGAGTTCATTCATGATTTGGCTCTCTGTTTTCTGTTACTGGTGTATAAGAATGCTTGTGATTTTTGCACATTAATTTTGTATCCTGAGACTTTGCTGGAGTTGCTTATCAGCTTAAGGAGATTTTGGGTTGAGATAATGGGGTTTTCTAAATATGCAATCCCATCATCTGCCAACAGGGACAATTTGACGACTTCTTTTCCCAACTGAATACCCTTGATTTCTCTCCCTTGCCTGATTGTCCTAGCCAGAACTTCCAACACTATGTTGAATAGGTGTGTTGAGAGAGGGCATCCCTGTCTTGTGCCAATTTTCAAAGGGAATGCTTCCAGTTTTTCCCCTTTCAGTATGATATTGGCTGTGGGTTTGTCATTAATGGCTCTTATTATTTTGAGATACGTTCCATCAATACCGAATTTATTGAGATTTTTTAGCATGAAGGGCTGTTGAATTTTGTCAAAGGCCTTTTCTGCATCTATTGAGATAATCATGTGGTTTTCGTCTTTGGTTCTGTTTATATGCTGGATTATGTTTATTGATTTGCCTATGTTGAACCAGCCTTGCATTCCAGGGATGAAGCCCACTTGATCGTGGTGGATAAGTTTTTTGATGTGCTGCTGGATTCGGTTTGCCAGTATTTAATTGAGAATTTTTGCATTGATGTTCATCCAGGATATTGGTTTAAAATTCTCTTTTTTTGTTGTATCTCTGCCAGACTTTGGTATCAGGATGATGCTGGCCTCGTAAAATGAGTTAGGGAGGATTCTCTCTTTTTCTATTGATTGAAATAGTTTTAGAAGGAATGGTACCAACTCCTCCTTGTACCTCTTGCAGAATTCAGCTATGAATCCGTCTGGTCCTGGACTTTTTTTGGTTGATAGGCTATTAATTATTGCCTCAATTTCAGAGCCTGCTATTGGTATATTCAGGGATACAACTTCTTCCTGGTTTAGTCTTGGGAGAGTGTAAGTGTCCAGGAAATTATCCATTTCTTCTGGATTTTCTAGTTTATTTGCGTAGAGGTCTTTATAGTATTCTCTGACGGTAGTTTGTATTTCTGTGGGGTCAGTGGTGACATCCCCTTTCTCATTTTTTATTGCGTCTATTTGATTCTTCCCTCTTTTCTTCTTTATTAGTCTTGCTAGCGGTTTGTCAATTTTGTTGATCTTTTAAAAAAACCAGCTGCTGGATTAATTGATTTTTTGGAGAGATTTTTGTGTCTCTATTTCCTTCAGTTCTGCTCTGATCTTAGTTATTTCTTGCCTTCTGCTAGCTTTTGAATGTGTTTGCTCTTGCTTCTCTAGTTCTTTTAATTGTTATGTTAGGCTGTCAATTTTAGATCTTTCTTGCTTTCTCTTGTGGGCATATAGTGCTATAAATTTCCCTCTACACACTGCTTTAAATGTGTCCCAGAGATTCTGGCATGTTGTATCTTTGTTCTCATTGGTTTCAAAGAACATCTTTATTTCTGCCTTCATTTCATTATGTACCCAGTAGTCATTCAGGGGCAGATTGTTCAGTTTCCATGTAGTAGAGTGGTTTTGATTGAGTTTCCTAGTCCTGAGTTCTAGTTTGATTGCACAGTGGTCTGAGAGACAGTTTGTTATAATTTCTGTTCTTTTACATTTACTGAGGAGTGCTTTACTTCCAACTATGTGGTCATTTTTGGAATAAGTGTGATGTGGTGCTGAGAAGAATGTATGTTCTGCTGATTTGGGGTGGAGAGTTCTGTGGATATCTATTAGGTCCGCTTGGTGCAGAGCTGAGTTCAATTCCTGGATATCCTTGTTAATTTTCTGTCTCTTTGATCTGTCTAATGTTGACAGTGGGGTGTTAAAGTCTCCTATTATCGTTGTATGGGAGTCTAAGTCTCTTTTAAGTCTCTAAGGACTTGCTTTATGAATCTGGGTGTTCCTGTATTGGGTGCATATGTATTTAGGATAGTTAGCTCTTCCTGATGAACTGATCCCTTTACCATTATGTAATGGCCTTCGTTGTCTCTTTTGATCTTTGATGGTTTAAAGTCTGTTTTATCAGAGACTAGGATTCCAATCCCTGCTTTTTTTGTTTGTTTGTTTGTTTGTTTTCCATTTGCTTGGTAGATCTTCCTCCATCCCTTTATTTTGGGCCTATGTGTGTCTCTGCATGTGAGCTGGGTCTCCTGAATACAGTAAACTGATGGGTCTTGACTCTTTATCAAATTTGCCAGTCTGTGTCTTTTAATTGGACCATTTAGTCCATTTACATTTAAGGTTAATATTGTTATGTGTGAACTTGATCCTGTCATTATGATATTAGCTGGTTATTTTGCTCGTTAGTTGATGGAGTTTCTTCCTATCATCGATAGACTTTACATTTTGGCATGTTTTTGCAATGGCTGGAACCTGTTGTTCCTTTCCATGTTTAGTGCTTCCTTCAGGATCTCTTGTAGGTCAGGCCTGGTGGTGACAAAATCTCTAAGCATTTTCTTGTCTGTAAAGGATTTTATTTCTCCTTCACTTATGAAACTTAGTTTGGCTAGATATGAAATTCTGGGTTGAAAATTGCTTTCTTTAAGAATGTTGAATATTGGCCCCCACTCTCTTCTGGCTTGGAGAGTTTCTGCCGAGAAATCTGCTGTTAGTCTGATGGGCTTCCCTTTGTGGATAACTCGACCTTTCTCTCTGGCTGCCCTTAACATTTTTTTCTTCATTTCAACTTTGATGAATCTGACAATTATGTGTCTTGGAGTTGCTCTTCTCGAGGAGTATCTTTGTGGTATTCTCTGTATTTCCTGAATTTGAAT
Organism: Macaca mulatta; assembly: GCF_049350105.2. NCBI lineage: Eukaryota > Metazoa > Chordata > Mammalia > Primates > Cercopithecidae > Macaca > Macaca mulatta. The sequence goes on along the minus strand of NC_133426.1, from coordinate 74,253,393 downwards.
GTTGGCCTGCCTAACTAGGTTGGGGAAGTTCTCCTGGATGATATCCTGCAGAGTGTTTTCCAACTTGGTTCCATTTTCCCTGTCACTTTCAGGCACACCAATCAGAGGTAGATTTGGTCTTTTCACATAATCCCATATTTCTTGGAGGCTTTGTTCATTTCTTTTTACTCTTTTTTCTCTACACTTCTCATCTCGCTTCATTTCATTCATTTGATCTTCAATAGCTGATACTCTTTATTCCAGTTGATCGAGTCGGTTACTGAAGCTTGTGCATTCCTCATGTAGTTCTCGTGTTATGGTTTTCATCTCTATCAGTTCTTTTAAGGACTTCTCTACATTGGTTATTCTAGTTAGCTGTTCGTTAAATCTTTTTTCAAGGTTTTTAGTTTCTTTGCGCTGGTTACATAGTTCCTCCTTTAGCTCTGAGAAGTTTGATTGACTGAAGCCTTCTTCTCTCAACTCGTCAAAGTCATTCTCCATCCAGCTTTGTTCCATTGCTGGCGATGAGCTGCGTTCCTTTGGTGGGGGAGATGTGCTCTGACTTTTTGAATTTCCAGCTTTTCTGCACTGCTTTTTCCCTATCTTTGTGGTTTTATCTGCCTTTGGTCTTTGATGATGGTGACGTACTGATGCGGTTTTGGTGTGGGTAACCTTTCTGTTTGTTAATTTTCCTTCTAACAGTCAGGACCCTCAGCTGCAGGTCTGTTGGAGTTTGCTTGAGGTCCACTCCAGACTCTTTTTGCCTGAGTATCAGCAGCAGAGGCTGCAGAAGATAGAATATTGCTGAACAGCGAGTGTTGCTGTCTGATTGTTGCTCTGGAAGCTTTGTCTCAGAGGTGCTTTTTCTCAGAGGTGCACCCAGCCGTATGAGGTGTGAGGTGTTGCTCTGCACCTCAGTTGAAAATGCAGAAATCACCCATCTTCTGTGTCGCTCACACTGGGAGCTGGAGGGTTGAGCTGTTCCTATTCGGCCATCTTGGGCATGCCCCTCATAGAGTCTCTACCCATTTTTTAAAGGATTTTTTTTTCTTGCTGATTTGTTTGTATTCCTTGTAGATTCTGGATGTTAGTCTTCTGTTGGATACATAGGTTGCAAATATTTTCTGCCATTCTCTAGATTATCTGTTTACTGTGATGACTATTTCTTTTGCTGTAAAGCTACTTTTTAGTTTCATTAGGTCCCATTCATTTATTTTTGTTTTTGATGAATTTGCTTTTGGGGTCTTAGTTATAAATTCTTTGCCTAGGCCAATATCCAGAAGAGTTTGCCTGGATTTTCTTGTAGAATTTTTATAGTTTCAAGACTTAGATTAAAGTCTTTAATCCACGTAGAGTTAATTATTGTATATGGTGAGAGTTAGGGCTCCACTTTCACTCTTCTACATGTGGCTATCCAGTTTTCCCAATACCATTTATTAAATAGGGTGTCCTTTCCCCACATTATGTTTTCATATGCTTTGTCAAAGATCAGTTTGTTGTAAGTATTTGGCTTTACTTCTGGGTTCTCTATCCTGTTCTATTGGTCTATATATATACTTTTATATCAGTACCGTGCTGTTTTGGGTACTATAGCCTCATAGTATAATTTGAAGTTTGGTAATGTGATGCCTCCAGATTTGTTCTTTCTGCTTAGGATTGTCATTTGGGCTCTATTTTTGGCACCATATGAAATGTATGATTGTTTTTTCTAATTCTGTGGTTTAATAGGAGTTACATTGAATCTGTAGATCACTTTGAGCAGTACGGCCATTTTCATGATATTGATTCTTCCAATCCACTAGCATGGGGTGTATTTCCATTTGTTTTTGTCATCTATGATTTCTTTCAGCAGTGTTTTGTAGTTCTCCTTGTGGATAACTTTCATGCTTTTTGTTAAGTTGCAGCTATTGTAAAAAGGATTGAGTTCTCGATTTGATTATCAGTTTGTTTGGTGGTATACAGCAGTGTTACTGATTTGTGTGCATTGATTTTGTTACTTGAGACTTTGCTGAACTCAGTTATTAAATATAAAGTCTTTTGGAGGAGTCTTTAGAGTTCTCCAAAGTTTATATCATTGGCAGGGAAAGATAGTTTGACTTTTTTTTTTCTGATTTGGATGCCTTTTATTTCTTTTTCTTGCCTGATTGCTCTGGCTAGGACTTCCATGTTGGTATTTTAACCTAGAGACAATACCTCAGCTCAAAAGAGTGAGCTGAATAGTGAAATTTCAGGAATGATTTAAAGCCAGTGGACAAGAACTTAATGTGTGAGATTTTGTTATATTTTGGTGTGTGTGTGTGTGTGTGCATTTACAGATTTCCCAGTAGACACCTTGGTGGAGACCTCCAAGGTGGGACCCTGGGTCTTGAGTGCCCCACTAATGGGCCAGAATGTCCTTGACTTCATCTATTCCTTGAACTTTTTTTCAGGTTTGTAGGTCAGTCACTCACATTTACTAAACATCTCTTATATAGAAAACTGGTTCTGTGTCTAAAAACTTTGACCTATACCATTGTGATAGACTCAGCAAGTTGTCTACTCTTATCCGTTCTTTCCTCCTTCTAAACAGAACCATAATTTTGTTTGGGTAAGTAATGCATCCACTTAAAATACTCCTCTCCACAAACTCCCTGCAACTAGGTGTGATAATGTGACTCATGATGGCCAATGATAGATTGAGCTGGCACTCATCCTGTGCCTTTTGCCCTTTTTCCTTTCGTGCCTAGAATGTGATGCAACTTGAGAGCACAAGGAAGAAATATACATGTTAAGGATTTGGGGGCCAGAAATTCTAAAAACCTGATATTTGAAGACCTTAGAACCACTGTTCCAATCCTCTGTGGTCTACTTCCATGCTTTTTTTAGTGACGCAAATAAAACCCTTATTTATCTAAGCCAATTTAGGAGAATTTCTGTTACACAAAGTCAGCACAATCTTAGCTGATAAAATAATCTCATTTAATCTTCTCAACAACTTCATGAGGTAGGTTTTATTATTCCAACTGGAAACATGAAGAAACAGAGGCTAAGAGATTTGTCTAAGTCCACACAGCTTTTAAGTAGCAGTCTGGATCCAAATCTAGGTCTAACTCCATTTCCTATGCTCTTTCTTCTATACTACTGCGTGACAGCTTTCTTACAGGATACTCTGCCAGAGAGAAATTGTGTGTGTGTGTGTGTGTGTGTGTGTGTGCGCGCGCGTGTATTAGACGGTGGGGGGGGAGAGAGAGAGAGAGAGAGAGAGAGAGAGAGAGACAGATGCAACCTTTTGAGAGACGAATCAATCACTGTCCTCATGAGGCATTTTCTAGGTTCCTGGTGGTACTGACTGGGTCATATACAAATAAGATATGTATGTATATAGAAAGGGACCAGGAAACTTTGTTCTTACCTCCCAGGAGCTTCTGGTCTAAGATCAATCGTCCTACTCTATCCCTTCTATGCATTCCCACAGCACTATCGGAACCACTTGTCATTTAGGTGTAACTTTAATCCATTTATCTATTAATTTAATGAACATTTATTAATTACTTCTTCCTGGCCAGGCACACCAGAAAAGAAATACTGGACTGATTCTGAAGACCTGAGTCCCAGTTCTAGTACTACCATTAGGAATGAGTTCTACGCCTCAGTCTCTCCATCTATATAAGAAGGACATTAGACTAGATGATCTCTAAAAAACTTCTAGCCCAAACAGACTTGGTCCCTTTGAATTGATTCAGGTTTGGCCAAAAAGGTATTTTAGGGCCAGATCATACTAGATCTTTAATACCTTTTGAAATGCTTGGGATTTCCCCAGAGACGATAAAAAATACTATGGAAGTTTTTCAGGTTATACCTGGGTAGTGCTTCTAAGTTAAAATTGCAGCTTTCAGTTTCCTGATTGGGTCATCTTGGGCAAGTTTCTTAACCTCTCTGTGTGAGTTTCTATAGAACGGGAACAACAATTGCACCTATGGCATAGCATTCTTACTAGGGTTAATGAGAAATAAACATAAAAAACCCATAGCACATTGCCTGGGAAAAAGAAAATGATTAATCCATGGCAACCATGATTATTACTAATTTTCTGCCTTCTAGACACTCCCTCTATTTTCTAGCCAAGTTAGTAGGTCCCCTTTCTTCTTTTCCTACCATCACACAAGGAAAACAGCTGCCCTTGCTGAAAGAGAACTGGCAAGGGTGAGGGTGGGGGTGGGAGTAGAGGGGATGCTGTCAAAGAAGCCCTGATTTGAATTAGAAATACCTTCTAGCCCAGCAGAACAGTACTTATTATTGATCGCACTTCATCCTCATGCTCCCTCCCCAGGGCACAGAAGAGGAGACAGGCTTGGGAGGTAGCCCAGCTGAACACCCACAAAGCAGAGGCTCCTCTTTGGCTGTTGACAGTGGTATCTGCAGCTCACTTTAAGATGGCCAGTTGGCCCACATTCATTTTCTGTTGAATGACTTTTAACTTTCATTGCTTTTTCACTCACTTTGATAACCTCTCAGTGGCTGCTTTTCTGAGATCTTTCATAATGCAAAAATGCATTGAACAATCGAAGTCAAAATCACTGAGCTAAATCCCCACTTAATGTGTGTGCTTTGTGGAAGATACTTAATTGATGCCAGAACCATAATAGAATATCTACATTCCTTCTGTGAAACCTGTATTTTGTGTTACCTATAGATCAGCAGATATTGTCCTGTAATGTCCAAGTTCACAAAACCATTTTGCTCCTGAATGTAACGTCAGATAAAAATCCTCAATCTATTGTATACAAATTTTTCCAGGCCTTTTCAAAAATAAAATAAGAAGGGATCTTTATGCATCTCTTTCTTCAGCTGTTGCTGCCAATGGCTCTAATGAAAATAGAGAAGTTGCAGATGAAGATAAGAGAATTATAACTGATGATGAAACAATAAGCTTATCCATTGGATTTTTTTTTTTTTTTTTTACCAGAAGAGGAAGTAAACAAAGACAAAGAGAAGTTTAAGGAGGAGGTGAATGACAAAAGTTGTTTACAATGCCCAGCCAGAATGACTGTGATGAACCTAAGGAACATACCTTATATTTCCCGATGAACGTCATGTATAAAGAGGAATCTTTAAAGGATAAATATACATTAATGGATATTACTTACATTTATATATGGATAAGAAATTGAATTCTTCCTTTAAAGTACGGTGTTTGACCTACTAGTAAAAGAATGAAGCTTAGTTGCCAGAGAGATGAACTGACAAAACTGCTGGAGAAGTAGAATGTGACTTTGGAAGTGACAAGGCCAATGGCCCAGTAGGAGTTATTTCCTCTAGCTCTTCTTGTTTGCCTAGCCCTACTACTCCAATCCAGTCTCCTCATCTTCAGTTTCCTCACACGCCCAGTGTGTGGCACCAGGAACAGTCCCACTGGTAACTATGAACCTTTCTCTGCCAATAGACCTAAAAAGTCATCAGAAAATGAGTTATTAGAAACTTCATTCTTAGGTTGATAACTGAGGCTGTTAAGGAAAAAAAATCCAGCTCCTAATTTTTTTTTTTTTTTGAGACAGGGTCTTGCTCTGCTGCCCAGACTGGATCACAGTGGTGTGATCACAACTCACTGCAGCCTAGACCTCCTGGGCTCAAGCTATCCTCCCACCTCAGCCTCCCAAGTAGCTGGGACCACAGGTGAGTGCCACCATGTCCAGCAAATTTAATTTTTTTTAAACGTAGAGATGGGGGTCTCCCTATGTTGCCCATGCTGGTCTCAAACTCCTGGGCTCAAGCAATCCTCCGTCCTTGGCCTCCCAAAGTGTTGAGATTACAGATGTGAGCCATAGTGCTCAGCCAAGCTCCTAATTTATATAGGTATTTCTATGCCATTAGAGCTTTACAAACACTAATACATGTGACTGTGGTCAAATTTGCTTTCTTTTGTAGTGACATTGAATTTGACTATAAAAGATGGACTAGGTGTGACATTCATATATACATTACTTGGAAAGAAAGATTGTCTTAAAAATAACTGTTTTTTGTGTGGGCAGGCAATGTTTTCTTCTGTGTGAAGTGGTTTCTGTAAACACTGTTCGAATGTGAAAACACTCTAAAATAGACATAAAACCTTGGTCCATAGTTTGTCAATCTCCATTAACATCTGTGTTACATGCTCTTGGATTGTTCTTGTTGTTATGTTGTTTTATGAACCTGTAGACAACACATGCTTTTTATTTTGAAATTTAAAAAATAAAAAGAATATGCATAGAGTGGTACATAGACTACACATAGAATGCTGCGATGTAACTGTGAGTAACCATTTTTTGCATATTTAACCATTTTGAGTTCTTCATTTGATTTTACTTCTCTGTTATTGCACAGAACAATCTTAAGAAAGTAAACAGCAGTTTTACAATTTGTGTGCTTTAAAAGTGGCTACTATTGTTTATTTTTACTGACTTGTTTAAATGAACGTATTTTGTAAGAATCAGATGGCATTATGCTTGCTTTACAATGCTGTATTGGTACAGAAACAGTATTGTATATTTATAAATGTAATAATGAAAATATTGTGTTTCATGTACTTAAAAATGGTTGTTCAAGTTATCCAAACTAGTTCAGACTTGGCAGATACTCTGTATTTGAATTTTGCTTATCATCATGTAACATTTTAAATGTGGATACACAATTCTAAATTATTTTCAATTGGAAGAAATTGACAAATCATTACAATGTTGAAATATTTCCACTAATACATTTTTTACTTTTAAATTTTATTACTATAATAAAGAAAAACTCTTAACCAAGGAATATAAAAATTACGTATATCGTTCTAAATTTTACTTGTTGGCTATGGTGGAATTAGTGTGTTTTAAAAATGCCTGTCAGTAACTATAATTCTATAGCAATTTTTAAAATGCAATGTTTAAATTTTTAAATGAATCAGAACTTTTTTTTTAGTATGGGGTATAGTAGCATTTTCTAATTTAATAGTTACTTTAATAGTTACAAACAATGGAATATACCTTCTCTGTAATGTCTGATAATAGAAATAATTTATTATGATCTTCTACATGTATTAATTTTAAAATAGAGTGAGCATGTTGAATGCAAAATATGAATAATTCCAACAATTTTCCATATATATTTTGCTTTGGTCAAACTGTGTATATTTATCATCTGTCAGTTATATGTAGGCTGTTTATTCTATATGAATATTGCTTCAGGTTTATATGAAAAAATTGTGACTAAACATTTCATTGTCCCCTGTCTGTAAAGGAAGCACAATTCTATCATTTTGTCTTGCTTATCACTATTAAATCACTACATTTGCATATTTTTAAAAAGCAGAACTGGGAACATCCTAGATTTTGCCAAAGAAGAGTTCCAAAAGACAAGGGTGTAGGAGGGAAGGTACAGTTTGTATCAGATGCCCATATTTTATCTACTGGGTTTTACTTTCCCTTGAAGGCACTGATTCTCACTGTCACCCCTTGTAAGGGAACAGACTTCTCAATTTAATGAGCACGGAGAAAATCCCAGGTTTGGACAAAAAAGAGCTTGAGAAGGAAGGCCTGCAGGAGGGGAAGGACTGGCTGTCCACAGCTCCCCTCTCAGGATGATCTCTTTCTCAGCAGACACCACTGCCCCACTATTCGAATTTCAACTCTAGCTCAAGAAGATATGAAAACTACATAAATTTGTGATTGCATTTGACCACAAATAATAAAAGGAAATAAGCAAACAGAGAAACCCGGAAGTTTAAACAAGCAAAAGAGTTTGCTTTTCTCATTTAACAATAAATCAAAAGCTAGCAAATCCAGGAACCACTGGATATTCAGCCCCTTGTGTCTTTATGCTCTGCCATTCTTGCCTGTAGCATCATCCTAATGATATAGGTATCTATCTACAGGATAGATAGCTCCTGAAGCTCCAGGCATTATGCCTGCATTGCAGGAAGAAAGAAGAGGACAGGAAAAAGGCAAAACTTGTGTGCCCACAGAGTCCACCCTCTTTAAAAAAACAAACTTCTAGAATCCCAACAGTGAGTTCTGCTTATATCTCATTGGATACCTGTCATCTGACTGCACTTCTACAAGGCAAGGGAGGCTGAGAAGTGTAGTTTGTTCAGCTGGGCACACGTCTGCCTCAAACAAAATTAATGTTCTGTTAGACAGGAATAAGAGAGTAGATACGGGATAAGGACAAGCAGTCTGCCACACATCTTTTCTGCTTCTTTGCGGCACAGGTGAAATTGGCTGTCATTTCACAAATAATTGTATTAAATACTAAAAACAGAGCAAAGAAGGAAATAATGACAAGAAAATAAAATATTATTAACAAGCTCAATTTTGCAAAGCAGTTCTTTGTGGCCAGAAGACAAGTATCTAGGCACCCCTACCACTTCAGTGGGGCCTCATTAGCACCACCAGCCAGGAAACTACATTTCTGCCCTCCTAGCTTCCTTCTAAATCACAAATGCCACCTTTCTTGTTTATTTTACTGTCTTTTTAAAATGAGTATCTTTTGTAAGAATCAGATGGTATTATGCTTGTTTTACAAGGCTGTATTGGTACAGAAACAGCATTGTATATTTATAAATATAGTAATAAAATATTAGAAGTATAACAAAGGTACCTATGGAGCACTCTCTTGGGACTCACAAGCTCTTTGTAACCCAAGGCCAAAGACAGGGGTTGCCTAGGGCCGAATGTCCTCAAGTACAGTTTTCAGCCTGCCTCATTCATAGTCCATTGACTGGGCTTAGGTAACAGGGATGTCAGCAGTGGCAATGAAAAACTGAAGATTAGAGGCCCTTCTCCCATTTCTCTGGATGCTGCATAAGCCTGCTGGATCCTGGACCAATGTGGGAGGTGACATTAATGGCTTACATGGAGGTAAGCAAATGAAATATGCCATGTACAACTGCATTTATACCTGAGAGTCATACGTAGTGCAGATGTCTCCCTCATTCCAGTGGCTCCTCACTGTTCCTCCACATGGCCCTTTGTTGCTGACTTGACCTACCTGCTTCTTGTTGTGCTCGCCCTCTGTGTCCCTACCCCCTTCAACTCCATGTGCTAGCCAAGATATTTCCCATTGGCATCTCAAAGAGATTAGATATTATTTACTTGATATATAAATATCATGTAGTGGTTAAGAGCTTCAGCTCTCAAGGGTGCAATACTGTCTCCCCTATTGTCTACTTAAGATAACCTTAGGTAAGTCATATAACCTCACTGTGTCTCAACTACCCATCTGTAAATGGGATAATAACATTACCTACCTTATAGGGTTGTTGTCAGGATTGAATGAGTTAGTTCATAACGTACTTGTCACATAGCTAGTTCTCAATAAATGTTAGCTTCTACAATACAGCTATGGGCTTTTGATGTGTTAGTTCCTCTGCTTGGAGCACCCTTTCCCACCTCTCCTGTTGGAAAACTCTCTTTTGTCCTTCCAAAATCACTCCAAATTTATCTCCTTTATGAAGTGTTGCTTGAGTCCCCTAAGCAAAATTAGAGATTCATTTAGGTTTATTCAACACTTTGCACATGGCCATCACTAATCTGGAACCTCCTTGAGGGCAAGGGTCTATGCCTTATTTCTTTATCCTTAGCATCTTGCACAGGGCCTGACCTACAGTAGACTTTTGGTGGCTGTTTGGGAATGAATGAATGAATTGATGATGAATGCAAAACAAAATGCAACAAGTGGGATCCTCATATTCTCCCTTCCCAAGACTCCACAATGACAGCTTTTGTAAGTTCTGCTACATACACATCACTTTTGCAGAATTTAATTTAATACCCTCTTTCATGTTGTCCTAAAATGTGTCTCCAGACCTCCTGTTTTATTCATGATAACCTATGGGTGTTAGAACTCACTGGACTAGCTATCAGCAGAGGGAACTGATTGGGAGGGAAGGTGTTTGGGAGGACAGGAGTTGGGGTGGAAGAAGGCTAAGTCATCAAGATCTCCAGGGATGATACATCCCATTCCATTCCTTTCCCATAGGGCATGCTCTTAAAGATGTTTCTTGAGTAGAGGTGAAGCTTTCATGACCTACAGCAGTTCCTGTCTGTGGAAAGGATGGGGCAGCTGTGCCTGATTATAGAGAAAGAGGCTGGGAACTAAGCCAGAGCAGTCATAAAAGAATACAGAGGCTGGTCATAGGCTTATGTTGTCAGATGACCAAGGTCCCAAGCAGAATCAGGTGTGGTTGGCAAGTTATTTGAACCAAACTGAAGGAAGGAGTAGGGCCCTCTCTTTGGTAGTTCCCCTTGTGCCCAAAACTTTGGAATTTACGTGAGCCAAAAACTATGACAAGGATGACTTCAACTAGAGTGTTAGGCCATAAAGGGTGAAGGATGAAGTGTGGAAAATTGGCAAAATCAAACTGTAATGTGGTTGCTGCTTTTCCTATGGCTTTGCCACTGACTCACTATGTGACCTTGGGTAAGTTTTTTTTTTCTAGGCCTCAGTATCCCCATCTCTGCAACAAGGTAGCTAGACCTGATGATCTCTAAGAACCTTACAGCTCTGTAATTCTGGCATAAATTGTGAAATGAGGTATCCAAAGACCCTTACAACCAGGAGAGATTCATCTGTCTGGCTTGAAAAAGAGGCTGCCCAGCATGAGGGCAGGGGGTTGTGTAGGATGATCCCCTTGAAAGCCCAATGATCCCTGAATGCCTGTGTCCCACCGGTGGTCTGGGGCTAATTTGAGCTCACTCCAGTGTCCTAGACTTTGTATTCTTAATATATATTTTGAGTGGCACCCCCAGCATGAGGCCCTAGCCTTGAAAGTTTTGAGAGAGGCCCTGGCTAATGAAGGCATTTCTTCCCTAGAGGAATTGAAGTGCTTTTTCCAGGCTGAGAAGGTGATAATTTTCTCATTTAAATCACATCTATTATAAACTTAAGTGGGGTTTATTTAGAGAATAATTTAGTTTCTCAAGACAACTGGAAAAAAAAAAAAAAAACTATTAGTAGTGGGAGACTGCTCCAAGCAGATGGCTTTTTTTTTTTTCCCTCCTGTGATGGCTGGAGTGGGGAGGAGGTAATTTGCTGGCATTCTTATAGCCCTTTGAAGCTGAGAGTGATATGGCCAGAAGGAAACATGGCTCCTTAGCTTTGGGGAGGGGCCTGGAAATCTGCATGTTGCTTTCCGGGAGTTCCGAGAAGGGAAACATCGTTGAACTACAAAGAAAATGGGTAGAAGGATAACAAAGGCACAGAAATGATACAAGGAGAAGCCCTAGGGTCTGACTTAAGGAGAAGGCCTGGTGGTCATCTAAAGTACAAAATGATGGGATTGTGATATTTAGAGACTGCAAGGGCCTTAAGGGATTGCCTGGGTCAAATATTACCATTTTATAAGTTAGGAAGCTGAAGCCCAAGGGGCAGAGACATGTCCGAGTTCATACACATGCATAAACACACAAACACACCTTAACATTATGGGATCATAGATACACAGTATCCTGGAACTGAGCCACTGTAACACAGCTTATCCAACCACCGCTTATGCTATCAATGGGGAACTAGAGGCCCAGAGAAGAGAAAGGATCAACCCAAGGTCACACAGAGAGTCGGCGGTAAGCTAGGGAATGGAGACACAGAAAGAGGTACTTGGAAACCCCTTAAAGAATGAAGTGGGGGATGGAAGAAAAGGCTGCGGAGATTTGACGCCAGGGAATTAGCAGGCAGACCACACACAAAGAGTGTGTTTACTCTTTCTAAGGCAATCCTGCCCTGGATAGTGGTCTTCATTTCCAAAGATTGCTGCAGAAGGAAGGCTCATACACTAGAGGCACATGTACAAATTGCTATAGCCTCCAGCTCTTGGTTTCCATCATTTCTCTCTTCTCATCTCTCTTCACTTATCCTGTCCTCGCTTGGCCTCCTCAGTTTCTCTCTCTGATTTCTCTCTCTCCCTTGTGCTCTTTGTTTCAGAATCACTACTCCTAGGCCCCGTCTTAGTTGTGTAGGTTGTGTCTATACCTAGCTGAGTGGTACCCCTTAGAGTTGCAGTGTGCATCCTGTATAACTCTATACAGCATTCCTGCTCCACCTTATCAACAATAAAATGTTTATTACCTTATCTTAGGTAGATATATGGGAAGGAAGGCCTAGGTTAAACACTAATGATGCCATTTTCCCTTCCTGGTGTCATATCACTTTCAAAAGGAGAGCTAATTGCCTCCAATGAATTCTCATTGATGGATGATTATAGTTGGAAATACGAAGTTAGGGGAGGGGGGATAATATTGGGAGATATAACTACTAATATAATACTTTACAAATCTAGCATCAAGGACTTAGAGAATTCTTTCAATGCGATACTCATTACTGAGCACCAACTTTGTGCCAGGTTTTGTGTTAGGTATGGGAAGGGCATGAGAGTGAGAAAGTGTCAGGGAAAAATTACACAAAGAATTTCACAAGGAGTAGGGCAGGTGATTGCTTAAGGAGCTAATTATAACTCGAAGCTGAAGGATGTGTGAGCTAAACAGCTCATTATGGAAGTACAAAGGAGGGGGATGCTATCTTCTAGCAGTGGTGGGGGGAAAGGAAGGCTGCACAGAAGAGCTGGCATTTGTGTTCTGCCTAGAAAGCTGAAAAGAATTTCACCTAAATCAGGGGAGGTGAGGGGAAAGGGAACAGTGGGATGAGTAAATGCCTGGGAACCTGATAAAACAGAACATGTTTGAACCTTGTGATGGGAAGATAGCAGGGAGGAGAGGGTAGATGAAGTTTTACAGGTAAGAGTGGTATAAAAGGGAAGCCTACAATGCCAGGCTAAGGGGTCTTATCCTTGGGGAAATGAGGTGTCATTGAAGAGTTTTAAGCAGGAAGTCACATGATCGTATTTTGTTGTTTGTTTTCTTTTCTTTCTCTGCATAATAATTATGGCAGCAAAGTGGAGGACTGGCTGGAGGAGGGGAAAACTGAAAATAGGGAGACGAGAGAACATTTTGAAGTACAGACCTGAGTCAGTATAACAGATAGAAAAGATATTTGGTAGTAGATTAACAGAATTTGAGTAATATTGGATTGAGGGGTTTATGAGTCCGCTACTAATGCTCCAAAACAGTCACTGATCTCAATGCTGCATAACAATAGACATTTATTTCTCACTCGAATAACTTCAGGTCAACTAGGGTTGTGATGACTAGGCTGGGCTTGTGCTGGATTGGCTACAGGAATGAGAAGACACACACAATACTTCCTAATACCTAGCTTCAGAATTTGCATGCTGTCACTTACGCCAGCCTTCAATTAGCAGAAGAAAATCACATAACTGGGCCTAGAATCAGAGTAGAAGGGCACTACAATGTCACATGCCAACAAAGAGCATGGATAAAGAGAAGGGTGAATAACTGAGACCATTAATGCAATCAGTCTACCACAGTTGGAGCTGAAGAATGAGGCAAAGGCAGAAAGGTGAAAAAGACCATATGGCACATTTGAGAAACAAACAAAAGGCTAATGTGGCTGTACCACAGAAAGCAAGGAGGGAGAGTGGTGTGATATAAAGCTGGTAGATGCCAGATCATGTAGGTTCTCACAGATCACAGTAACAGTTTTAGTCTTTATCCTGAAGGCAATAAGAAACCACTATAGAGATTTAAGTAGAGGAAGGACATTCTCCAAATTTTCAGCTGGGGCAAATGGATACCTTATGATGGCATTCAGTGACATAGAGAAGCCTAGTGAAGCATGAGTTCTCCAGCTGGAAGACCAAGGTTAGGTGTGTGGTAGATATTGATGAGTCTAAGCCAAGGTTTCTCAATGTTTAGTGCTATTGACATACTAGGTGTGATCAATCTTTGTTGTGGTGCTTGTCCTATGCATTGTACAGTATTACCAGCACCCCTGGTATCTAGCAGATGCTGGTTTTACTACTCCCCGCAAGTTGTGATAACTAAAATTTTCTCCAAGCTTTGTCAAGGTTTCTGGGGACCAAAATCACCTCTGGTTGGGAATCACTGGGTCTCTTCTAACCCTGGTCTAAACTAATCATGGCAATTTCATTTCCTTTGCTACTAATTGATTAAGAAGTGGCGTGTGTTTCAGAGTGCTGGAGGCTGTCCTCCAATATTCGTTCTCCACTTCTTTCATTGCAATAGAGTGCCACTTTTTAGCTGGGTTCATTGCTATCAAATTCTCTTGCAGCTGGATGTAGGAATGACACTAGGTTTTTGCCAATGAGATTTTTTTTTTTTTTTTTTTTTTTTTTTTGAGAAGGAGTCTTGTTCTGTCGCCCAGGCTGGAGTGCAATGGCATGATGTTGACTCACTGCAACCTCGCCCCCCGCCCACCCTGGGATCAAGCAATTCTCCTGCCTCAGCTTCCCAAGTAGATTGGATTACAGGCACCTGCCATAATGCCTGGCTAATTTTTGTATTTTTGTAGAGACAGGGTTTCACCACGGTGGCCATGCGCCAATGAGATTTAAGTAGAAGTGTTGTATTCGATTTCTGGGAAGGCTCCTTAAAATGGATAGTGTGTCTTCTCTTCTGTCTCCTCTGTCTTCCTTTCTGAATATGAATGTCATGACTGGAGTCCCAACAGCCATTTGGGGTCATGTAGATATGGGCAATTCCATAAGAATGGCAGAATAGAAGGCTGGAAGGATTCTGGGTCTCTGATGACTTAGTGAGGCTATCATACTGGCCCTGGGCTGCCTGCCCCTGGGCTTCTATACAGAAATAATGTTACTATATTTAGGACATCCATTTTGTTTTATGTTTTGTTTCAGTTGTTTGTTTTTCTGTTGTATTGCTGAAGAATATAATCCTAACGGCTAAAGCACATAAAGCACATAGTGCAATTCTTACCAATGACATGTGAGGAGAAGTCTGTTGTGGAGCTTGGAGGAAAGGTTACTTCACTTGATCTTCACCAAAAGGTAGAGAAGTGACAGGAAAGATTTTTGCTGTCTAAAGATGAGTGAAACTGAAAGACTGCCTCTCTTTTTCAGCCTTTGGCTATTAGTGTATGGAAATTTGATGCCTCGCACTATGGCAGCCATCTTTTCACCATAATAGTAGTAGCTGACATGCTAAGGATAACAGAGCAGAAAGACAGAAACAACCTGGATTCTTTATTATTATTATTATTATTATTATTATTATACTTTAAGTTCTAGGGTACATGTGCATAACGTGCAGGTTTGTTACATATGTATACTTGTGCCATGTTGCTGTGCTGCACCCATCAACTCGTCAGCACCCATCAACTCGTCATTTACATCAGGTATAACTCCCAATGCAATCCCTACCCTCTACCTCCTCCCCATGATAGGCCCCGGTGTGTGATGTTCCCCTTCCCGAGTCCAAGTGATCTCATTGTTCAGTTCCCACCTATGAGTGAGAACATGCGGTGTTTGGTTTTCTGTTCTTGCGATAGTTTGCTGAGAATGATGGTTTCCAGCTGCATCCTTGTACCTACAAAGGACACAAACTCATCCTTTTTTTGGCTGCATAGTATTCCATGGTGTATATGTGCCACATTTTCTTAATCCGGTCTGTCACTGATGGACATTTGGGTTGATTCCAAGTCTTTGCTATTGTGAATAGTGCCGCAATAAACATACATGTGCATGTGTCTTTATAGCAGCATGATTTATAATCCTTTGGGTATATACCCAGTAATGGGATGGCTGGGTTCTATGGTACTTCTAGTTCTAGATCCTTGAGGAATCGCCATACTGTTTTCCATAATGGTTGAACTAGTTTACAATCCCACCAACAGTGTAAAAGTGTTCCTATTTCTCCACATGCTCTCCGGCATCTGTTGTTTCCTGACTTTTTAATGATTGCCATTCTAACTGGTGTGAGAAGGTATCTCATTGTGGTTTTGATTTGTATTTCTCTGATGGCCAGTGATGATGAGCATGTTTTCATGTGTCTGTTGGCTGTATGAATGTCTTCTTTTGAGAAATGTCTGTTCATATCCTTTTCCCACTTTTTATGGGGTTGTTTGTTTTTTTCTTGTACATTTGTTTGAGTTCTTTGTAGGTTCTGGATATTAGCTCTTTGTCAGATGAGTAGATTGCAAAAATTTTCTCCCATTCTGTAGGTTACCTGTTCACTCTGATGGTAGTTTCTTTTGCTGTGCGGAAGCTCTTTAGTTTAATCAGATCCCATTTGTCAATTTTGGCTTTTGTTGCCGTTGCTTTTGGTGTTTTAGAAATGAAGTCCTTGCCCATGCCTATGTCCTGAATGGTATTACCTAGGTTTTCTTCTAGGGTTTTTATGGTATTAGGTCTAACATTTAAGTCTCTAATCCATCTTGAATTAATTTTTGTATAAGGAGTGAGGAAAGGATCCAGTTTCCGCTTTCTACTTATGGCTAGCCAATTTTCCCAGCACCATTTATTAAATAGGGAATCCTTTCCCCATTTCTTGTTTCTCTCAGGTTTGTCAAAGATCACATGGCTGTAGGTGTGTGGTATTATTTCTGAGGACTCTGTTCTGTTCCATTGGTCTATATTTCTGTTTTGGTACCAGTACCATGCTGTTTTGGTCACTGTAGCCTTGTAGTATAGTTTGAAGTCAGGTAGCGTGATGCCTCCAGCTTTGTTCTTTTGACTTAGGATTGTCTTGGCAATGTGGGCTCTTTTTTGGTTCCATATGAACTTTAAAGTAGTTTTTTCCAATTCTGTGAAGAAATTCATTGGTAGCTTGATGGGGATGGCATTGAATCTATAAATTACCTTGGGCAGTATGGCCATTTTCACGATATTGATTCTTCCTATCCATGAGCATGGTATGTTCTTCCATTTGATTGTGTCCTCTTTTATTTCACTGAGCAGTGGTTTGTAGTTCTCCTTGAACAGGTCCTTACATCCCTTGTAAGTTGGATTCCAAGATATTTTATTCTCTTTGAAGCAATTGTGAATGGAAGTTCATTCATGATTTTGCTCTCTGTTTGTCTGTTACTGGTGTATAAGAATGCTTGTGATTTTTGCACATTAATTTTGTATCCTGAGACTTTGCTGAAGTTGCTTATCAGCTTAAGGAGATTTTGGGCTGAGACAATGGGGTTTTCTAAATATACAATCATGTCATCTGCAGACAGGGACAATTTGACTTATTCTTTTCCTAACTGAATACCCTTGATTTCTTTCTCTTGCCTGATTGCCCTAGCCAGAACTTCCAACACTATGTTGAACAGGAGTGGTGAGAGAGGGCATCCCTGTCTTGTGCCAGTTTTCAAAGGGAATGCTTCCAGTTTTTGCTCATTCAGTATGATATTGGCTGTGGGTTTGTCATAAATAGCTCTTATGTTTTTGAGATACGTTCCATCAATACCAAATTTATTGAGCATTTTTAGCATGAAGGGCTGTTGAATTTTGTCAAAGGCCTTTTCTGCATCTATTGAGATAATCATGTGGTTTTTGTCTTTGGTTCTGTTTATATGCTGGATTACGTTTATTGATTTGCCTATGTTGAACCAGCCTTGCATCCCAGGGATGAAGCCCACTTGATCGTGGTGGATAAGCTTTTTGATGTGCTGCTGGATCCGGTTTGCCAGTATTTTATTGAGGATTTTTGCATCGATGTTCATCAGGGATATAGGTCCAAAATTCTCCTTTTTTGTTTTGCCTCTGCCAGGCTTTGATATCAGGATGATGTTGGCCTCATAATGAGTTAGGGAGGATTCCCTCTTTTTCTATTGATTGGAATAGTTTCAGAAGGAATGCTACCAGCTCCTCCTTGTACCTCTGGTAGAATTCAGCTGTGAACCCATCTGGTCCTGGACTGTTTTTGGTTGGTAGGCTATTAATTATTGCCTCAATTTCAGAGCCTGCTGTTGGTCTATTCAGGGATTCAATTTCTTCCTGGTTTAATCTTGGAAGAGTGTAAGTTTCCAGGAAGCTATCCATTTCTTCTAGGTTTTCTAGTTTATTTGCATAGAGGTGTTTATAGTATTCTCCGATGGTAGTTTGTATTTCTGTGGGGTCGGTGGTGATATCCCCTTTATCATTTTTTATTGCATCTATTTGATTCTTCTCTCTTTTCTTCTTTATTAGTCTTGCTAGCAGTCTATCAATTTTGTTGATCTTTTCAAAAAACCAACTCCTGGATTCATTTATTTTTTGGAGGGTATTTTGTGTCTCTATCTCCTTCAGTTCTGCTCTGATCTTAGTTATTTCTTGCCTTCTGCTAGGTTTCGAATGTGTTTGCTCTTACTTCTCTAGTTCTTTTAATTGTGATGTTAGAGTGTCAAATTTAGATCTTTCCAACTTTCTCTTGTGGGCATTTAGTGCTATAAATTTCCCTCTACACACTGCTTTAAATATGTCCCATAGATTCTGGTATGTTGTATCTTTGTTCTCATTGGTTTCAAAGAACATCTTTATTTCTGCCTTCATTTTGTTATGTACCCAGTAGTCATTCAGGAGCAGGTTATTCAGTTTCCATGTAGTTGAGCGGTTTTGATTGAGTTTCTTAGTCCTGAGTTCTAGTTTGATTGCACTGTGGTCTGAGAGACAGTTTGTTATAATTTCTGTTCTTGTACATTTGCTGAGGAGTGCTTTACTTCCAATTATGTGGTCTATTTTGGAGTAAGTGTGATGTGGTGCTGAGAATGTATATTCTGTTGATTTGGGGTGGAGAGTTCTGTAGATGTCTATTAGGTCTGCTTGCTGCAGAGTTGAGTTCAATTCCCGGATATCCTTGTTAACTTTCTGTCTCGTTGATCTGTCCAACGTTGACAGTGGGATGTTAAAGTCTCCCGTTATTATTGTGTGGTGCCTACGTCTCTTTGTAGGCCTCTAAGGACTTGCTTTATGAATCTGGGTGCTCCTGTATTGGGTGCATATATATTTAGGATAGTTAGCTCTTCCTGTTGAATTGATCCCTTTAACATTATGTAATGGCCGCCTTTGTCTCTTTTGATCTTTGATGGTGTAAAGTCTGTTTTATCAAAGACTAGTATTGCAACCCCTGCTTTTTTTTGTTCTCCATTTGCTTGGTAGATCTTCCTCCATCCCTTTATTTTGAGTCTACATATGTCTCTGCATGTGAGATGGGTCTCCTGAATACAGCAGACTGATGGGTCTTGGCTCTTTTTCCAGTTTGCCAGTCTGTGTCTTTTAATTGGACCATTTAGTCCATTTACGTTTAAGGTTAATATTGTTATGTGTGAACTTGATCCTGCCATTATGATATTAACTGGTTATTTTGCTCTTTAGTTGATGCAGTTTCTTCCTAGCCTCGATGGTCTTTACATTTTGGCATGTTTTTGCAATGGCTGGTACCGGTTGTTCCTTTCCATGTTTAGTGCTTCCTTCAGGGTCTCTTGTAAGGCAGGCCTGGTGGTGACAAAATCTCTAAGCATTTGCTTATCTGTAAAGGATTTTATTTCTCCTTCACTTATGAAACTTAGTTTGGCTGGATATGAAATTCTGGGTTGAAAATTCTTTTCTTTAAGAATGTTTACTATTGGCCCCCACTCTCTTCTGGCTTGGAGAGTTTCTGCTGAGAGATCTGCTGTTAGTCTGATGGGCTTCTCTTTGTGGATAACCCGACCTTTCTCTCTGGCTGCCCTTAAGATTTCTTCCTTCATTTCAACTTTGGTGAATCTGGCAATTATGTATCTTGCAGTTGCTCTTCTCAGGTAGTATCTTTGTGGGGTTCTCCGTATTTCCTGGATTTGAATGTTGGCCTGCCCTACTAGGTTGGGGAAGTTCTCCTGGATGATATCCTGAAGAGTGTTTTCCAACTTGGTTCCATTTTCCCCCTCTCTTTCGGGCACCCCAATCAGACGTAGATTTGGTCTTTTTACATAATCCCATACTTCTTGAGGGCTTTGTTCATTTCTTTTTCTTCTTTTTTCTTTAGATTTCTCTTCTCGCTTCATTTCATTCATTTGATCCTCAATTGCTGATACTCTTTCTTCCAGTTGATCGAATCAGTTACTGAAGCTTTTGCATTTGTCACGTATTTCTCGTGTCATGGTTTTCATCTCTGTCAGTTCGTTTATGGCCTTCTCTGCTTTAATTATTCTAGTTATCAATTCTTCCACTCTTTTTTCAAGATTTTTAGTTTCTTTGCGCTGGGTACATAATTCCTCCTTTAGCTCTGAGAAGTTTGATGGACTGGAGCCTTCTTCTCTCATCTCGTCAAAGTCATTCTCCGTCCAGCTTTGATCCGTTGCTGGTGATGAGGTGCGTTCCTTTGCCGGGGGAGATGCACTCTTAGTTTTTGAATTTCCAGCTTTTCTGCCCTGCTTTTTCCCCATCTTTGTGGTTTTATCTGCCTCTGGTCTTTGATGATGGTGATGTACTGATGGGTTTTTGGCGTGGGTTTCCTTCCTGTTTGTTAGTTTTCCTTCTAACAGTCAGAACCCTCAGCTGTAGGTCTGTGGGAGATTGCTTGAGGTCCACTCCAGACCCTGTTTGCCTGGGTATCAGCAGCAGAGGCTGCAGAAGGTAGGATATTGCTGAACAGCGAGTGTACTTGTCTGATTCTTGCTTTGGAAGCTTCCTCTCAGGGGTGTACTCCACTGTGTGAGTTGTGGGGTGTCAGTCTGTCCCTAGTGGGGGATGTCTCCCAGTTAGGCTACTCAGGGGTCAGGGACCCACTTGAGCAGGCAGTCTGTCCCTTCTCAGATCTCAACCTCTGTGTTGGGAGATCCATTGCTCTCTTCAAAGCTGTCAGACAGAGTCGTTTGCATCTGCAGAGGTTTCTGCTGCTTTTATTGTTGTTGTTGTTGTTTAGCTGTGCCCTGTCCCCAGAGGTGGAGCCTACAGAGACAGGCAGGCCTCCTTTAGCTGCTGTGAGCTCCACCCAGTTCGAGCTTCCCAGTGGCTTTGTTTACCTACTTAAGTCTCAGCAATGGCGGGCGCCCCTCCCCCAGCCTTGCTGCTGCCTTGCAGTTAGATCGCAGACTGCTGTGCTAGCAATGAGGGGGCTCCCTGGGTGTGGGACCCTCCTGGCCAGATGTGCGATATAGTCTCCTGGTGTGCCCATTTGCTAAGACCCTTGGTGAAGCGCTGTATTGGGGTGGGAATTACCCCATTTTCCAGGTGTTGTGTGTCTCAGTTCCCCTGGCTAGGAAAAGGGATTCCCTTCCCCCTTGCCCTTCCCAGGTGAGGTGATGACTCGCCCTGCTTCAGCTGTCGCTGGTCAGGCTGCAGCAGCTGACCAGCACCGATTGTCCAGCAGTCCCTAGTGAGATGAACCCAGTACCTCAGTTGAAAATGCAGAAATCACCTGTCTTCTGTGTCGCTTGCGCTGCGAGCTGGAGACTGGAGCTGTTCCTATTAAACCATCTTGCTCCGCCCCCCCCAACCTGGATTCTTCATACCATTGAGCCACTGAATTGACCAACACCAGAACAGAGTACTTGTCAGATAAAGCCAATACACTGTTACCAAAATTTAATCATTTTTACTTAAGTTTCTGTTACTTGCACGTTAAAGTCTCCAAAATGATACAAATAGAATATGAAGGAAAATAATGAGCTAAGTTGGGATATATTGAATTTGAAAAAAATTATGGGCCCCCCTCCTTTTTTTTGAGACAGGTTCTTGCTCTGTCACCCAGGCTGGAGTGCAGTGGCTAAATCTCGGCTCACTGCAACCTCCGCCTGCTAAGTTCAAGCAACTCTCATGCCTCAGCCTCCCAAGTAGCTGGGATTACATGCACGCACCACCATGCCTGACTAATTTTTGTATTTTTAGTAGAGGCAGGTTTCACCATGTTTGTCAGGCTGGTCTTGAACTCTTGATCTCAAGTGATCTGCCTGCCTCTGCCTCCCAAAGTGCTGAGATTACAGGCATGACCCACCATGACTGGCCTGACATCTTTGTTTTTGATACCTAATAGTCAGGTGGCCATATAGATTTAAACCTAAAAGAAGATATGAGATTAGCCTTAGTAATGGGGAAGGAGCTCTAGTCCTCCTTGCAGGTGGGAGCCTGGCATCCACTGTGACCGACCTCCCACTTCCTTATGGCTAATCTATCGGCAGGGTCACAATAGGGGAACTCTACTTCAGAGTTCCAGGGAAAGAATAGCAGGGAGCTGCAAAAGAGGGGGCATGGGCCTCACTACAATCAGGATGATATCTCCAAGGTCCAAAGTCAGCACTTGTTCAGGCTGACCTCAGAATGTACTGGTAATACTGTCCTTCCCTCTCCCCACACCCCACATTCTGAGCTTGGCTTATAGCAGTAGCTCTGGGGAAAATCCAAGTACTTGTGGGACCTCTCCTAGTATTACCTGCTGGTTATCATCCCTATATTGACATTAAAGCTTCAGGCCTCCGGCTAAGGTCCTATACATGCTCATAACCACCGTAGGACAGTACGGTCTGGACAAGGCTTGCCAGCCAGCAGTGCAAGCCAGCCTTTCCGGAATTATTTATTGCCTAAACCAGAGGCCCTCCTACCTCTGCCTTTAATTTTAGACTGGGGCCCAAGAGGCTCTAGGAAGGAAGCTCAGAGCCATTGGGTTTTGAAGGAAGTTCTAGCACTTTGCCTTTGTCTTTGTTACTCAGTTTCAGGCTTTGTAGGGAAGCAAGAACTCCTTATGGCCTCAGAGTATCATGGGTTAAAGCGAAAAGCAGCTGGAAGCACAAGCTAAAGGATATATTTGGAAGGTGGATTCCTCCTCCTCTTCCTCCGGAAGGGGCAGGCAGATCTTGGCCTCATGCCCAGATCACAGAACCACAGACTTAGAGCTGAAAGAGCCCTTAGCCATCAGGCAGGAATTCTTAGCCTACAAGTCCCTGAGTCACTTGAAATTATATGCTAAATTGTGGCATCTGCATCCACAGATTTCGTCAGATTCTCAGAAGTCTGTGATTCCACGAAAAGTTAAGAAATATTTCAAACCCTTTAAGTTACAGACAAGGCACTGAGAGGAGAGGAGCTTGTCCAAGGCCACAGAGTTAGTCAGGGTCAGAGCTGGGACTAGAAATCAGGCCTCTGACATCAGTGCAGACACTCTGCACTATGCAATAATCCTTTAAACCTTCCTCTTCAAGCTGTGGTTTCCTGGGCACATAGGAGAATAGGGACAGAAGGTGATGGTAGTGATAAGCTAGATCTGGGCAGCAAGTACAACCCAGACTGCATTTGTAGGTGGTGGAATAGGCTGGAGGGGAAGATGGGAGGAGTGTCAGGGAACCAGGAGTCTTATTGGGGAAGCTACCAGGGTGCTTTCTCCATGCCTTGCTGAGGACTTTTCTTTCTCTTTCCCTCTGGCTCCAGGATTATATCTTCTTATTTGTCTTACACATTATTACTGACTCAATTTCCTTGGGTTCCACCTCAGTATGCTCGGCTGGAGTTTAACTGTGGATTTGGATATAGTCTCCTTAGCTTCTTTCATTTTTTGCCTTGCTGAAGAATGAGCATTTAGGAACTTTGGGTCTTGGTACTATTCACTTATGGGCCAGGGGAAACCAAAATAACTAAGTAATCTTATAGAAAGTTTTGAGTATCTGGCCCAGATCTACCACTAAGCTCAGCAGCTATAGAATGTCAAAGGGGAAAGAGATCTTAGAAAGTTCATCGAGTCCTTGATTGTACAAATTGGGTCCGTGACCCAGAAAGGAAAAGAGATGAATATGTCATCACACAGTACTCAGCGAGCTGGAACTGCACTCTAAGGATACAAGAATCCTAGTTCTCTCTAGCATGCTTCACTTTTCCCCACTGTGTTTTGGCCTGTCTAGGATGGTACCGGAAGTCTCATTTTGAAGCCCTGGCCAGCAAGCAAAGCTGTTAGTCTGGTGGATTTTTTAAGCCCTATTAGAACCTTCTTCCTGATCTCGTGCCTAATACAGGACACTCCACACCCCAAACATGCCAGCAGGTCAACCCTCTGGCTCCCAACTCCTTAGTTGTGTGTCCCTGAAGACAGTATGACAAAATAGAAAAAAGTCCCACAGACTGGGTTACTATACTAGCGAGTTCATTTCTCTTCTCAAAACTCAAGTTTTTAAATCAGTAAAACAGGGAGAGAACCTCACTGGGTACTTTTAATTCCCTCTATGCAGCTTTACATATTTTCATAGCATTTATTACTTTCTTGCATACTTTATAATTTATTTTCTTATTGTCTTTCCAGTTGAAATGTCAGCTCCATGAGGGCAGGGATCTTTGATTGTTTTATTCACTTCTGCATGCCCAGTGCCTAGAACAGTGCTTGACATATAGTGCGTACTCAGTGAAAAGCTGTTTAATGAATGAGTGAGGATTAAATAAGAGAATAAATAGGGGAGTGTGAGTTAACAGGAAACTCTCATCTTGAGAGTTCTTTTGGTGTTTTTAGGTGCTGATCCTGGCAAGTGTGTTGGTTAGTTAAGTACTTATCCCCCGGCCCCCTTGGCCTGCCTTCACAGCTGCTGCCTGCTCTTTGCACCGCATACCAAAGTGATATTGTAGCACTCCTTGTTGCAAGGTTGGAAATTGCATCCTAGGGGCAGGCTGGGAGCTGGTGTGGGGAGTCAGAAGGCTATTGCTGTCTAGATTTGTAGCTGTCTTCCCTGGATGGTGAGACACTTGCACAGGTGCTGTGCTCTCTCCTTGTGTAAAACAAATACCTAACCCCCAAGGAAGAGATAAATGATTTACTGGACAATTTAGTACCTTTCAGGTGGAATCAATTAAAAAATAATCAGCATTTAGGAAGCACTTAGAAATCCAAAGTTTGTTTAACTATTAAGGTCACTATAATGAGAGCTTTGTCATTGTAATGAGAGTTCCAGTGAATGTACATTTAAGGCAGTTGGCCTCTTCCACCCACTCCCCACTTCTTCCCTCATCTGGCCCCACCTTCCTGAAAGTTCTGTCTTGTCTGTCTGTCTGCCTGTCTCTCAGGCAACTCCTTGTGTCTCCTCTCAACCTGTTTCATTTATAGGCTGCTCAGTTAAAAATTCCTTCCTTGTGTTGAGCTGAAATTTGTTTCCTGCTGGTTCCCACCCAAGGGTCTCATTTCTGCCTTCTGAAACCTCTCAGACTCCATCTGCTCTCTCTGTTCCTGACAATATCTTAGAGGTCTACAAAAAGACCACTTCTCTTAAGTCTTCTCTTCTCCAGCTGATATGATTTGGATGTCTGTCTCCTCCAAATCTCATGTTGAAATGTGGCCTCCAATATTGGAAGTGGAGCCTAGTGGGAAGTGTTGGATCCTGGGGTCAAATGCCTCATGAATGTCTTAGTAATAGCTCCTTGGTGATGAGTCAGTTCTCACTCAGTTAGTTCATGAAAGATCTGGTTGTTTAAAAAGGTCCAGGACCCCTCTTCACTCTCTTGCTCCCTCTTCGTCCTCCACCATGATTGTAAACTTCGTGTGGCCTCACCAGGATGCAAGCAGACAGCAGCACTATGCTTATGCAGCCTGCAGAACCATGAGCCAATTAACCTATTTTCTTCATAAATTACCTAGTCTCAGGTATTCCTTTATAGCAACACAAAATGGACTAAAACACTAGCATAAATGGCCATAGCTCCAAATTCTTTCAGCCCCCACCCTTGTTTGTTCACTCCCTTCTCTACACATCCTACATATGCATACAGAATATTCATACACCCTTGTTTGTTCACTCCTTTCTGTATGCACCCACTTAATGTATGGTAGTCTGAGCCAAAAGGAAGTCCCTCAGTAAGGGTCTAACCAGTACAGAGTGGAAAAGGGCTGTTGCTTCCCTTGATCTAAACACTATACATATGTTATTGCAGCCTAAGTTCCCATTAGATTTTTTGGGCTTTATTATCTCAGTGATGATGCCTGTAAGGCAAAATCTCAAGTTCCTTTTCTGCAGACTGTGTATAGGACAGTCTCTTCTGTCCTGTGAAGAGTCAGTTGGTTTTCTGCACTCAAATGCAGACCTCTCCATTTGTAACTGTCAATCATCTGGTCAGGTTCAACCACTTACTTCAGCCTGTTGACATCTTTTTGGAGCCTAACTCCATGGCCTGAAATATTCCTCCATCTCTTTTAGCTTTCAAACTTTAGTAGTAATTTCCTCTCTTCTCTCTACATGAGCCTGTTTTGCTATTTTGTTGAGACAACAAGTCCCTCATTCATTCCTTCAGGAGGGTAGGGGCCACCTTCTGTGGGTGCTCCTGGGGGCAGTTCTCAAGGCCTGTGGTATGAAAATGACCTTGATCAGTGAGCACCAGTAGCTCACTGCTGTTTGGTGGAGAAAGCAGCTCCAATAGCAACATCTCCCTCAGCCTACCTGGGCCTCTGCCAGGGAGAACCCCACATACTGGCTGGCTCATTAAGCTGTGGATAGAGTAAGATTTCCAGTTGGCTACCAGAGATGAAGCCCTGGGATGTCAGTCCAAGCAAGGGCACATCAGCACATCAACCTGATTCCTCTGATGGCTCAGGAGTTTCCAGGATCAACGGGCCTCTAGTCATTTATGTCACAACCCCTTCTTCATCCTTGGAGGGCTGGCCTGATTCCAATAGTGACCGTCAGCAATCAGCTCTTTAAAACTGGCCGTATTCCTGACAGTCTTGGAGAAAAGACTGATGGCAAAAAGGGCTCTGATATTCCAAGAGCCTCCTTCTTACCAGTCCCCTTAACAGCTTATATCTTTTTATGTTAACACTTTATTTTAGAAGAATACATATACATGGTAAAACATTTTAAAAAAGGAAGGCAAGTTCAAGATTCTTACAGTCCCACCATTCAGGCACAAACCATTATTTGACATTCTGTTGAAAATTTTAGATCGGCAAACTCACGTGTGTGTGTGTGTGTGTGTGTCTAATGCAATGTTATACTATTGAAAATATGCATTCGTAAAACATTCAGATCTAAAGCATCATTGCTAATGACATAATATCCCATAGGTACTTCTCTTGGGAGGTATTTAGGTTGCTTCTAATTTTTCTTTCTTTTTAGCTTTTATTTTAGGTTCAGGGGTACATGTGCACATTTGTCATATAGGTAAATTTGTGTCATGGGTTTGTTGTACAGATTATTTTTCACACATATACTAAGCCTAGCAACAATAGTTATTTTTTCTTGTGCTCTCTCTTCTCCCACCCTCCACCCTCAAGTAGGCCCCAGTGTCTGTTGATTCTTTGTGTCCAGGAGTTTTCACCATTTATCTCCTACTTATCAGAAGAACATGCACTATTCAGTTCTCTGTTCCTGCATTAGTTTGCTAAGGATAATTGACTTCAGCTCTGCTCATATTCCTGTGAAAGACATGACCTCATTCTTTTTTATGGCTGGATATTATTCCATGGCGTATATGTGTTGCATTTTCCTTTTTGTTTTTTTTTTTTTTTGGCTTTATGTGGTGGCTTATCTGTTCTTTATTTATTTTGCAAACAGCCTTTTGAATTTAGTTCCAATAAAACTAGGTATTAGTAAGTTCTTTTTCTTTTTTTTTTTTTTATTATACTTTAAGTTCTAGGGTACATGTGGATAACGTGCAGGTTTGTTACATATGTATACCTGTGCCAAGTTGGCATGCTGCACCTATCAACTCGTCAGCAACCATCAACTCGTCATTTACATCAGGTATAACTCCCAATGCAATCCCTACCCCCTCCCCCTACCCCGTGATAGGCCCCCGTGTGTGATGTTCCCCGTCCCGAGTTCAAGCGGCCTCATTGTTCAGTTCCCACCTATGAGTGAGAACATGCAGTGTTTGGTTTTCTGTTCTTGCAATACTTTGCTGAGAATGATGGTTTCCAGCTGCATCCATGTACCTACAATGGACACAAACTCATCCTTTTTTTGGCTGCATAGTATTCCATGGTGTATATGTGCCACATTTTCTTAATCCGGTCTGTCACTGATGGACATTTGGGTTGATTCCAAGTCTTTGCTATTATGAATAGTGCCGCAATAAACATACGTGTGCATGTGTCTTTATAGCAGCATGATTTATAATCCTTTGGGTATATACCCAGTAATGGGATGGCTGGGTCATATGGTACTTCTAGTTCTAGATCCTTGAGGAATCGCCATACTGTTTTCCATAATGGTTGAACTAGTTTACAATCCCACCAACAGTGTAAAAGTGTTCCTATTTCTCCACATGCTCTCCGGCATCTGTTGTTTCCTGACTTTTTAATGATTGCCATTCTAACTGGTGTGAGATGGTATCTCATTGTGGTTTTGATTTGCATTTCTCTGATGGCCAGTGATGATGAGCATGTTTTCATGTGTCTGTTGGCCGTATGAATGTCTTCTTTTGAGAAATGTCTGTTCATATCCTTTTCCCACTTTTTGATGGGGTTGTTTGTTTTTTTCTTGTACATTTGTTTGAGTTCTTTGTAGGTTCTGGATATTAGCCCTTTGTCAGATGAGTAGATTGCAAAAATTTTCTCCCATTCTCTAGGTTACCTGTTCACTCTGATGGTAGTTTCTTTTGCTGTGCGGAAGCTCTTTAGTTTAATCAGATCCCATTTGTCAATTTTGGCTTTTGTTGCCGTTGCTTTTGGTGTTTTAGACATGAAGTCCTTGCCCATGCCTACGTCCTAAATGGTATTACCTAGGTTTTCTTCTAGGGTTTTTATGGTATTAGGTCTAACATTTAAGTCTCTAATCCATCTTGAATTAATTTTTGTATAAGGAGTAAGGAAAGGATCCAGTTTCAGCTTTCTACTTATGGCTAGCCAATTTTCCCAGCACCATTTATTAAATAGGGAATCCTTTCCCCATTTCTTGTTTTAGTCAGGTTTATCAAAGATCAGATGGCTGTAGATGTGTGGTATTATTTCTGAGGACTCTGTTCTGTTCCATTGGTCTATATCTCTGTTTTGGTACCAGTACCATGCTGTTTTGGTCACTGTAGCCTTGTAGTATAGTTTGAAGTCAGGTAGCGTGATGCCTCCAGCTTTGTTCTTTTGACTTAGGATTGTCTTGGAAATGTGGGCTCTATTTGGTTCCATATGAACTTTAAAGCAGTTTTTTCCAGTTCTGTAAAGAAACTCATTGGTAGCTTGATGGGGATGGCATTGAATCTATAAATTACCTTGGGCAGTATGGACATTTTCATGATATTGATTCTTCCTATCCATGAGCATGGTATGTTCTTCCATTTGTTTGTGTCCTCTTTTATTTCACTGAGCAGTGGTTTGTAGTTCTCCTTGAAGAGGTCCTTTACATCCCTAGTAAGTTGGATTCCTAGGTATTTCATTCTCTTTGAAGCAATTGTGAATGGAAGTTCATTCATGATTTTGCTCTCTGTTTGTCTGTTACTGGTGTATAAGAATGCTTGTGATTTTTGCACATTAATTTTGTATCCTGAGACTTTGCTGAAGTTGCTTATCAGCTTAAGGAGATTTTGGGCTGAGACAATGGGGTTTTCTAAATATACAATCATGTCATCTGCAAACAGGGACAATTTGACTTCTTCTTTTCCTAACTGAATACCCTTGATTTCTTTCTCTTGCCTGATTGCCCTAGCCAGAACTTCCAACACTATGTTGAACAGCAGTGGTGAGAGAGGGCATCCCTGTCTTGTGCCAGTTTTCAAAGGGAATGCTTCCAGTTTTTGCTCATTCAGTATGATATTGGCTGTGGGTTTGTCATAAATAGCTCTTATGATTTTGAGATACGTTCCATCAATACCGAATTTATTGAGCGTTTTTAGCATGAAGGGCTGTTGAATTTTGTCAAAGGCCTTTTCTGCATCTATTGAGATAATCATGTGGCTTTTGTCTTTGGTTCTGTTTATATGCTGGATTACGTTTATTGACTTGCGTATGTTGAACCAGCCTTGCATCCCAGGGATGAAGCCCACTTGATCGTGGTGGATAAGTTTTTGATGTGCTGCTGGATCCGGTTTGCCAGTATTTTATTGAGGATTTTTGCATCGATGTTCATCAGGGATATAGGTCCAAAATTCTCTTTTTTTGTTGTGCCTCTGCCAGGCTTTGATATCAGGATGATGTTGGCCCCATAAAATGAGTTAGGGAGGATTCCCTCTTTTTCTATTGATTGAAATAGTTTCAGAAGGAATGGTACCAGCTCCTCCTTGTACCTCTGGTAGAATTCAGCTGTGAATCCATCTGGTCCTGGACTGTTTTTGGTTGGTAGGCTATTAATTATTGCCTCAATTTCAGAGCCTGCTATTGGTCTATTCAGGAATTCAGCTTCTTCCTGGTTTAGTCTTGGGAGAGTGTAAGTGTCCAGGAAATTATCCATTCCTTCTAGATTTTCTAGTTTATTTGCATAGAGGTGTTTATAGTATTCTCTGATTGTAGTTTGTATTTCTGTGGGGTCTGTGGTGATATCCTCTTTATCATTTTTTATTGCGTCTATTTGATTCTTCTCTCTTTTCTTCTTTATTAGTCTTGGTAGTGGTCTATCAATTATGTTGATCTTTTCAAAAAACTAACTCCTGGATTCATTGATTTTTTGGAGGGTTTTTTTGTGTCTCTATCTCCTTCAGTTCTGCTCTCATCTTAGTTATTTCCTGCCTTCTGCTAGCTTTTAAATGTGTTTGCTCTTGCTTCTCTAGTTCTTTTAATTGTGATGTTAGAGTGTCAATTTTAGATCTTTCCAGCTTTCTCTTGTGTGCATTTAGTGCTATAAATTTCCCTCTACACATTCCTTTAAATGTGTCCCAGAGATTCTGGCATGTTGTATCTTTGTTCTCATTGGTTTCAAAGAACATCTTTATTTCTGCCTTCATTTTGTTATGTACCCAGTAGTCATTCAGGAGCAGGTTATTCAGTTTCCATGAAGTTGAGCGGTTTTGATTGAGTTTCTTAGTCCTGAGTTCTAGTTTGATTGCACTGTGGTCTGAGAGACAGTTTGTTATAATTTCTGTTCTTATACATTTACTGAGGAGTGCTTTACTTCCAATTATGTGGTCTATTTTGGAATAAGTGTGATGTGGTGCTGAGTAGA
Organism: Macaca mulatta; assembly: GCF_049350105.2. Lineage (NCBI taxonomy): Eukaryota > Metazoa > Chordata > Mammalia > Primates > Cercopithecidae > Macaca > Macaca mulatta. The sequence continues at coordinate 74,222,595 of NC_133426.1, read as the reverse complement.
ATGTATATTCTGTTGATTTGGGGTGGAGAGTTCTATAGATGTCTATTAGGTCTGCTTGCTGCAGAGTTGAGTTCAATTCCTGGATATCTTTGTTAACTTTCTGTCTCCTTGATCTGTCTAATGTTGACAGTGGGGTGTTGAAGTCTCCCATTATTATTGTATGGCAGTCTAAGTCTCTTTGTAAGTCTCTAAGGACTTGCTTTATGAATCTGGGTGCTCCTGTATTGGGTGCATATATATTTAGGATAATTAGCTCTTCCTGTTGAATTGATCCCTTTACCATTATGTAATGGCCGCCTTTGTCTCTTTTGATCTTTGATGGTTTAAAGTCTGTTTTATCAGAGACTAGTATTGCAACCCCTGCTTTTTTTTGTTCTCCATTTGCTTGGTAGATCTTCCTCCATCCCTTTATTTTGAGTCTACATATGTCTCTGCATGTGTGATGGGTCTCCTGAATACAGCAACTGATGGGTCTTTACTCTTTATCCAGTTTGCCAGTCTGTGTCTTTTAATTGGAGCATTTAGTCCATTTACATTTAAGGTTAAGATTGTTATGTGTGAACTTGATCCTGCCATTATGATATTAACTGGTTATTTTGCTCTTTAGTTGATGCAGTTTCTTCCTAGCCTCGATGGTCTTTACATTTTGGCATGTTTTTGCAATGGCTGGTACCGGTTGTTCCTTTCCATGTTTAGTGCTTCCTTTGGGGTCTCTTGTAAAGCAAGCCTGGTGGTAACAAAATCTCTAAGCATTTGCTTATCTGTAAAGGATTTTATTTCTCCTTCACTTATGAAACTTAGTTTGGCTGGATATGAAATTCTGGGTTTAAAATTCTTTTCTTTAAGAATGTTGAATATTGGCCCCCACTCTCTTCTGACTTGTAGAGTTTCTGCCGAGAGATCTGCTGTTAGTCTGATGGGCTTCCCTTTGTGGGTAACCCGACCTTTCTCTCTGGCTGCCCTTAAGATTTCTTCCTTCATTTCCACTTTGGTGAATCTGGCAATTATGTGTCTTGGAGTTGCTCTTCTCGAGGAGTATCTTTGTGGCGTTTTCTGTATTTCCTGAATTTGAATGTTGGTCTGCCCTACTAGGTTGGGGAAGTTCTCCTGGATGATATCCTGAAGAGTGTTTTCCAACTTGGTTCCATTTTCCCCCTCTCTTTCGGGCACCCCAATCAGACATAGATTTGGTCTTTTTACATAATCCCATACTTCTTGCAGACTTTGTTCATTTCTTTTTCTTCTTTTTTCTTTAGATTTCTCTTCTCGCTTCATTTCATTCATTTGATCCTCAATCGCTGATACTCTTTCTTCCAGTTGATTGAGTCGGTTACTGAAGCTTGTGCATTTGTCACGTATTTCTCGTGTCATGGTTTTCATATCTATCAGTTCGTTTATGGCCTTCTCTGCATTAATTATTCTAGTTATCAATTCTTCCACTCTTTTTTCAAGATTTTTAGTTTCTTTGCGCTGGGTACATAATTCCTCCTTTAGCTCTGAGAAGTTTGATGGACTGGAGCCTTCTTCTCTCATCTCGTCAAAGTCATTCTCCGTCCAGCTTTGATCCCTTGCTGGTGATGAGCTGCGTTCCTTTGCCGGGGGAGATGCACTCTTATTTTTTGAATTTCCAGCTTTTCTGCCCTGCTTTTTCCCCATCTTTGTGGTTTTATCTGCCTCTGGTCTTTGATGATGGTGATGTACTGATGGTGTTTTGGTGTGAGTTTCCTTCCTGTTTGTTAGTTTTCCTTCTAACAGTCAGAACCCTCAGCTGTAGGTCTGTGGGAGATTGCTTGAGGTCCACTCCAGACCCTGTTTGCCTGGGTATCAGCAGCAGAGGCTGGAGAAAATAGAATATTGCTGAACAGCGAGTGTACCTGTCTGATTCTTGCTTTGGAAACTTCCTCTCATGGGTGTACTCCACCATGTGAGGTGTGGGGCGTCAGTCTGCCCCTAGTGGGGGATGTCTCCCAGTTAGGCTACTCAGGGGTCAGGGACCCACTTGAGCAGGCAGTCTGTCCCTTCTCAGATCTCAACCTCTGTGTTGGGAGATCCACTGCTCACTTCAAAGCTGTCAGAGAGAGTCGTTTGCCTCTGCAGAGGTTTCAGCTGCTTTTTGTTGTTGTTGTTTTTGTTGTTGTTGTTGTTTAGCTGTACCCTTTCCCCAAAGGTGGAGTCTACAGAGACAGGCAGGACTCCTTGAGCTGCTGTGAGCTCCACCCAGTTCGAGCTTCCCAGCGGCTTTGTTTACCTACTTAAGCCTCAGCAATCGCGGGTGCCCCTCCCCCGCCTCGCTGCTGCCTTGCCGCGAGATCGCAGACTGCTGTGCTAGCAATGAGGGAGGTTCCGTGGGCTTGGGACCCTCCTGGCCAGGTGTGGGATATAGTCTCCTGGTGTGCCCGTTTGCTAAGATCCTTGGTAGAGCACAGTATTGGGGTGGGAGTTACCCGATTTTCCAGGTGTTTTGTGTCTCAGTTCACCTGGCTAGGAAAAGGGATTCCCTTCCCCTTTGCGCTTCCCAGGTGAGGCGATGCCTCGCCCTGCTTCAGCTCTCGCTGGTCGGGCTGCAGCAGCTCACCAGCACTGATTGTTAGGCACTCCCTAGTGAGACAAACCCAGTACCTCAGTTGAATATGCAGAAATCACCTGTCTTCTGTCTCGCTGGCGCCGGGAGTTGGAGACTGGAGCTGTTCCTATTCGGCCATCTTGCTCCCTGTTGCATTTTCTTTATCCAGTCTATCATTGATGGGCATTTAGGTTGATTTCATGTCTTTGCCATTGTTCATAGTGCTGCGATGAACATTCATGTGCATGCATCTTTATAAAAGAACCATTTATATTTCTCTGGGTATGTACCCAGTCATAGAATTGCTAGGTCGAATGATACTTCTCTTTTTAGCTCTTTGAGGAATTGCTACACTGCTTTGACAATGATTGACCTAATTCACACTTCCATCAACAATGTATAATCATTCCCTTTTCTCTGGAACCTCATCCCCAACAGTTTTTTTTTGACTTTAATAATAGCCATTCTGATATGTGAGATGGTATGTCATTGTGGTTTTGATTTGAATTTCTCTAGTTATCAGTGACATTGAGCTTTTTTTATATGCTTGTTGGTCGCATGTGGGTCTTCTTCTTCTTCTTCTTCTTCTTCTTCTTCTTCTTCTTCTTCTTTTGAGACAGAGTCTCACTCTGTTGTACAGGCTGGAGTGCAGTGGCACAACCTTGGCTCACTGCAACCTCCACCTCCTGGGTTCAAGTGAGTCTCCTGCCTCAGCCTCTCGAAGAGCTGGGATTGCAGACATATGCCACCATGCCTGGCTATTTTTTGTATTTGTGGTAGCGATGGGGTTTCACCATGTTAGCCAAGCTGGTCTTGAACTCCTGATCTCAGGTGATCCACCAGCCTCAGCCTCCCAAAGTACTGGGATTACAGGCATGAGCCATGGCACCCAGCCTGTGTGTCTTCTTTTGAAAAGTGTCTGTTCATGTCTTTTGCCCACTTTTTATGGGTTTGTTTGTTTATTTTCTCATAAATTTGCAAGTTCTTTATACATGCTGGATATTCGACCTTTGTCAGATGGATAGTTTCCAAAAATTTTCTCCCATTCTGTAGGTTGTCTGTTTAATCTGATAGTTTCTTTTGCTGTACAGAAGGTCTTAAGTTTACATTCCATTTGTCAACTTTTGCTTTTGTTGCGATTACTTTGGTGTCTTCATCATGAAATCTTTGCCCGTTCCTCTGTCCTGAATGGTATTGTCTAGGTTGCTTTCCAGGGTTTTTATAATTTGGAGTCTTACATTTACATCGTTAACCAATCTTGAATTGATTTTTGTATATAGTGTAAGGAAAGGGTTCAGTTTCAATCTTCTGCATATGCTTAGCCAGTTATTCCAGGAGCATTTATTGAATAAAGAGTCCTTTACCTATTGCTTGTTATTGTTAATGGTTGTAGGTGTGTGGCCTTATATCTGGGCTCTCTATTCCATTCCATGGGTCTATGTGTTTGTTTTGCACCAGTACCATGCTGTTTTGGTTACTGTAGCCCTGCATAAGAGTTAGAAGTCAGGTAACGGGAAACTTCCTGCTTTGTTCTTTTTGCTTAGGATTGTCTTGGGTATTCAGGCTCTTAGTTGGTTCTGTATGAATTTTAAATAGTTTTTTTTTAGTTCTGTGAAGAATGTCATTGATAGTTTGATAGGAATAGCATTGAATCTATTAAGTGCTTCAGGTAGTATGGCCATTTTAGTGATATTGATTCTTCTTATCCATGAGCGTGAAATGGTTTTCCATTTTTTGGTTTCATCTCTGATTTCTTTGAGTGTAATTTTCATTGTAGCAATCTTTCACCTCCCTGCTTAGGGGTATCCCTATGCATTTTATTCTTTTGTGGCAATTGTGAATGAGATTTTTGTTCCTGATTTGGCTGTCAGCTTATGTATTGTTGGTGTATAGGAATGCTAGTGATTTGGGGACATTGATTTTCTATCTTGAGACTTTTCTGAAGTTGTTTATCAGGTGAAGGAGCTTTTGGACAGAGAGTATGGGGTTTTCCAGATATAGAATTTTGTTGTCTGTAAACAGGGTTAGTTTGACTTCCTCTCTTTCTATTTAGATGTCCTTTATTTCTTTATCTTGCTTGTTTGCTTTGGCCAGGACTTCCAATGCCATGTTAAAATAGGAGTGGTGAGAGAGAGCCTCCTTGTCTTGTGCCAGTTTTCAATGGGAATGCTTCCAGCTTTTGCCCATTCAGTATGATGTTTGCTGTGGTTTTGTCATAGATGATTCTTAGTATTTTGAGGTATGTTCTTTCAATACATAGCTTATTGATAAGTTTTAACATGAAGGGGTTTTGAATTTTGTTGAAAGCCTTTTCTGCATATATTGAGATAATCATGTGTTTTTTGTCTTTAGTTTTGTTTATGTCATGAATCTCATTTATTAATTTGCTTGTTGAACCAACCTTGCATTCTGGGGATGATGCCTACTTGATCATGGTGGATTAGTTTTTTAATTTCCTGCTGAATTCAGTTTGCAAGTATTTTGTTGAGGATTTTTACTACAATGTTCATCAAGGATATTGGCCTGACTTTTTCTTTTTTTTGTTGTGTTTTACTAGGTTTTGTTATCAGGATGATGCTGATCTCACGGAATGCATTGGGGAGGAGTTCCCTCCTTCTTGAATTTTTGGAATAGTTTCAGTAGGAATGGTGCCAGCCCTTCTTTGTACATCTGTTAGAATTCAGCTATGAATCCATCTGGTTCTGGACTTTTTTTGATTGGTAGGCTATTTATTTATGATTCAAGTTCAGAGCTCATTATTGGTCTGTTCAGGGAATCAATCTTTTCCTGGTTCAGTCTTGGGAGGGTGTATGTGTCCAGGAGTATATTCCTCTCTTCTAAGTTTTCTAGTTTGTGTGCATAGAAGTGTTCATGGTAGTTTCTGCTTGTTACTTTTATTTCATTGGGGTCAGTGGTAACATCCTCTTTGTCATTTATAATTGTGTTTATTTGAATCTTTTCTGTTTTCTTATTTATTATTCTAACTAGTGGCCTATCATATTAATTTCTTCAAAAAAACCAACTCCTGTATTCATTGATCTTTTGAATCATTTTTCCTGTGTCAGTTTCCTTCAGTTTAGCCTTAATTTTGGTTGTTTTTGTCTTCTGCTAGCTTTGAGATTGATTTGCTCTTGCTTCTCTAATTCTTTCAGTTGTGATGTTATCTTGTTAATGTAAGATATTTCTAACTTTTTAATATGGGCATTTAGTGCTAGGAAGTTGTCCCTTAACACTGCCTTAGCTGTGTCCCAGAGATTCTGGTGTGTTGTATCTTTGTTCTCATTAGTTTCAAAGAACTTCTTGATTTCTGCCTTAATTTAATGATTTATCCAAAAGTCATTCAGGAATATGTTGTTTAATTACCATGTAATTGCATGGTTTTGAGTTATTTTAAATATCTGAACTACTATTTTATTATGTTGCGGTCTCAGAATGTGTTTGGTATGCATTAATTTCATTTGCACCTGCTGAGGATTTTTTATATCCAAGTATGTGGTTTATTTAAGGTGATGTGTCATGTGGTGATGAGAAGAGTATATATTCTGTTGTTTTTGGGTAGAGAGTTCTGCAGAGGTTTATTAGATACATTACATCCAATGTTAAGTTCAGGTTCTAAATATCTTTGTTAATCTTCTGCCTTTATGATCTGTCTACTTCAGTCAGTGAGGTGTTGAAGTATCCTACTATTATTGTGTGGGAGTCTAAGTCTCTTTGTAGGTCTCTCAGAATTTGCTTTAGAAATCTGAGTGCTCCTTTATTGGGTGCATATATATTTAGGATAGTTATGTCTTCTTGTTGAATTGAACCCTTTACCATTATATAATGCTCTTCTTTGTCTTTTTTGATCTTTGTGGGTTTAAAGTCTGTTTTGTTTGAAATTAAGATTGCAAACCCTGCTTTTTTTCTGATTTCCATTTGCTTGGTAGATTTTTCTCTATCCCTTTATTTTGAGCCTATGGGTTTCATTCTATGTTAGATGGGTCTCTTGAAGGCAGCATAACATTAGGTCTTGTTTTTTAGCCAGCTTACCACTCTGTGCCTTTTAATTGGGATATTTAGCTTGTTTACATTCAAGGTCAGTATTGATATGTGTGGATTTGATCCCGTCATTGTGTTGTTAGCTGGTTATTATGCCAGATTGTGTGATTGCTTTATAGTGTCACTGGTCTGTGTATTTAAGTGCATTTTTATATTGGCTGGAAGCAGTCTTCCCTTTCTATATTTAGTGCTTCTTTCAAGATCTCTGGTAAGGCAGGTCTTGTGTTAATAAACTCCCTCAACATTTGTTTATTTGGAAAGGATCTTCTTTTTCCTTTACTTAGAAAGCTTTGTTTGGCTGGATATGAAATTCTTGCTTGAAGATTTTTTTTTCTTTAAGAATGTTGAATATAGGCCCCGATCTGTTCTGGGTTGTAGGGTTTCAGCTGAGAGGTGTGCTGTTAGCCCATGGTATCCCTTTTGTAGGTGACCTGCCTTTTCTGTCTAGCTGTCTTTAACATTCTGTCTTTCATTTCAACCTTGGAAATGCTGATCATTATGTGTCTTGAGGATGATCTTGCTGTGTTGAATCTTGCAGTGGTTCTCTATATTTCCTGGATTTGACTGTTGGCCTCTCTAGCAAAATTGGGGAAGTTTTCATGGGCATAATCCTGAAATATGTTTTCCAAGTTGTTTGCTTTCTCTTCATCCCTTTAAGGGATGCTACTGATTCATAGATTTGGCCTCTTTACGTCATCTCGTATTTCTTGGAGGTGTTGTTGATTTCTTTTCATTCTTTTCTCATTGTTTTTGTCTGATTGTCTTATTTCAGAGAGCCAGTCTTCAGTTTCTGAGATTCTTTCCTTGGCTTGGTCTGTTTTGCTGTTAATACTGGTGATTGCATTGTGAAATGCTTTTAGTGTGTTTCCCAGCTCTGTCATATTTGTTAGGGTATACTGGCTATTTCATCTTTCAGCTCCTGTATCATTTTATTGTGATTCTCAGTTTCCTTGCATTGGGTTTTGCCATTCTCCTGAATCTTGATTATCTTCATTCCTATTCATATTCTGAATTCTATTTCTGTCATCTCAGCCAGCTCAGCCTCATTAAGAACCCTTGTTGGAGAACTGTTGTGGTTTTTTGTAGGATGTACAGCACTCAGGCCATTTGCACTTCCAGAGTTCTTGTGTTGGTTCTTTCTCATCTCTGCCTGTGAGTGTTCCTTTTACTGAATTGTAGATTGAGCACAGTTGATGGACTTCTTTTCTGAATGTTTTCACAGGGCTAAGGCTTTGTGCAGGGTCCTTATTTGCAGCTGACTTCTTGCCTTTGGTTTCACAGGGGTGTATGTTAGTGAGGTATTTTTCTTTGTGTTGAAGCTTTGGGGCGTGATCTATAGGTAGTTTTTAGGTATATTGGTTAGTTGGTAGACTCGTTCCCAGTCACATGGCTCCCCTATATTTCCTCACAGTTGCAGCTGTGCTCCCTCTCAATGGTCTGAAAGTGTGCGCTCCTCTCCCACTTGAGTGCTGGCCATAGGTTGTGGCTGGGCATTTTTGGGCTGCCCACCACAGCTCTAGGGTGATATCTGGGTTTATGTCCCCATGCTCCAATTTGGAGGCAACAGAGAAAGGGAACTTAGTAGTGGCTGTGACCAAGAGTCCTTTGCTTGCCTCCCGGGGATTCCACCCCAGAGAGTTGCAGGTCAGCAATTGCTTGGTGCAATTAGCCCAGGATGGAAGGTCTGTGCTGTGGGCCTAATTAAGGGGTTCTCTGTGTGGTGATCAGCAAGGAAGTAAGTGGAACCCATGGGAGATGGACTAGCCTCCTCTCTTTGGGTTGAGTGCAGTTTGTTGGAGGTGTAGATAAGGCACTTAGAGTCTTTGCTTCTTCATTAGTGTAAGAGTAGCAAGAGCAGTTCCACTGCAAAAGCAGTGGTAGAGAAGCTTTCAGTTGCTGTGGGAGCTCTGCCTCCAAGAAGCACAGAGCCACTGTTATTGGGGGTGTTCAGTCACTGGTGTGGGGTGGCTGCACTGCTGTTGTGAGCTTGGGGTTCCACTTGTTGGGGAGCAAGGGCAGAAGGCTCACAGGGAGGAGAGATTGTTCTCCTCTCTGTATGGTACCTGTGGCATGCCATAAGCTTGCATGTAGCCCTCAAGCTCTTTGTTTCTTCTCCAGATGAAGGGCAGCAGGGATAGAACTGTTACTATGGCAATGGTGGAGGGGCTGTCATATGCTTCTGATAACCTCTCCCTGGGGAAACTCTGGGCCACTACCAGTGGTCATACTCATCCATGGGTGGGGTGGCTGTTCTGCATTCATGAGCCAGGGCCCCTGTCTGGTGAAGAGTGGGTGGTGTAGGTTTCCAGGGAAGAGGGGCTATGCTGTACTTCGTATAATGGCTGTGGTGTGCTGGAAGTGCCAGTGTAATGACTAGACCTTTTATTTCCTCCGTAGTCTGAAGTCTGAGGACTGTTATGGCTGTACTACTGCAACTGTAGTGGTGGAGTGGTTGTGCATTGACTCTGTGATTTCCTCCTCAGAGAAATGCTGGCCTGCCTCTGATTGTGGTGATCAGGTAAGGGCAGGTTGGTTGTGCTGGAGTCTCAGGTTGGGTGGCTCTGCCCATTGAGGAGAAGTGAGAACCACGACCTGCATGGATAACAGTCTAGCCACTTTTCTGTGAGGTGGTTACTCTGTGCTGGGGGTCCAAACCAGCCCTTGGTCCCCACAGACTCTTCCAAACCTGGAGACAGCAAGGGAAAGGGCTGAAAGACAGCAAAGATGGCAACTCACCCTTCCCGCTGGGAACTTTGTCCAGGGAGCTGCAGAGTTGCTACTGGCTCAATAACCCTGGCGGGGGCTGGCTAACCCCTCCAGGCCTGGAGGACTTGCCCAGTGAGGAAATATGGGAATGGGCACCTATGTAACAGTCTGGACACTTTTCCACAAGGCTGTTGCAGTATGATGGGGTTCTGGCCCAGTTCCTAGTCACTTTGATTTTTCCAGTACCTGAAAGTACCAACAGAGAAGACTGCAAAACAACAAAGATGGTGACCTGCCCCTCCCTCTGGGAACTCCATCACAGGGAGGTATGGACCTGTTGCCAGCCTGAATGCACCTGTAGGAAGAAGGCTGGAGACCCCAGCTGGGAGGTCCTGCCCAGTGAGGAGAAATGGATCAAGGACCCACTTAAAAAAGCAGTCTGGCCACTTGTAGAGCAGCTGTGCTGTGCTGGGAGGCCACTGCAGGCCCTAGTCGCTTCAGACTCTGCAAAGACTGAAAGCAAGAAAGGCTAAGTTGGCCAAACAGCAAAGATGGCAGCCTGCTCCTCTCTCTGGGAGCTCTGTCCCAGGGATAACTTTTCAGTAGTACAAACATCATAATAAGTACTCTTGTGTAGCCCGGTGTGATGGTGGACATGTGAACCCCCAGCTACACTGGTGGCTGAGGTGGGAGGATCACATGAAACTAGAAGTTCGAGGTCACAGTGTGCTATTATGTGATCATGCCTGTGAATAGCCAACATACTCTGGCTTGGGTGACATAAGGAGACTCCATTTTCAAAAATAAAAAAACAGAAAGAAAATCTCTAGACATTGCTGAATGTCCCCTACAAAGTGACTAGCCCCCAAGTTGAGAACCACTGGGTTATTCAAGGTGTTCTTAGGGTGAAAAAATCATGAATCATTAAAAAAGGAAAAAATGATGAATTGGATTATATTAACACTTAAAAATTAAAAAATATTCTTGTGTATAAAATACGTGTTTTAAAATGTACTTATTCAGGAAAGATTGATTGAATGCTTACAGGTACTTATTGTGCTAGGCTCTGGGGAAATATGGTGGGTAAAACATGTTAATTTCCTGCTGTGCCGGAGCTTGTAGTCTAATAGTCTCTCCGTCTCCTTAGGTTTAGCTCCTAGGGATGGAATTGCTGCATCGAGACTGCTTTCCAGAGCAATTTATATGCTTCTCAGTAGAAGACAAGGTTTCTCATTTTCCTATATTCTCATGAACATAGATTTCCTTTGAACTTTGAGTGGTTTCTTAATAATTTCATCAGGAAAATGGAAGTGGATAACCTAGAATACAAGAGTGAGGAAGTTACATGGCCTCTAGACTCTTACCATTGTTTTCTCCTTTTGGTCTTTTGCTGCTAGCACCTGATGCTTTTTGCTAGATAGCCCTAAGAAGTAGCTTTCTTTTTCCCTCTGGTATTCTAGATTATGAGTAATTTTATTTATTGGTTTATTTGGTCATTCATCCATTCACCATTAATCACAGGATAAGTGCCTACTTTGTGCTAAGCCCTTACCAGGTAACAGGGATATATAAATGAAAGATAAGATGCCCTCAAGATCTCTCAGACTACTACTCACAGGACCAGGAGAGAGAAGGCCTCTGACACTATCCAATTAACTTAAGTGCCTTGATGTTGGAGCTCCTCAAGCCTCTGAGCATCCCGTGAAATGGAAACATCAGTGTTGGAGCCCAGAGGGTGTGTGTATAGGGTGGTTCAGGCCTCTTTGCCTTCTGTGAGCAATCTAAGAAAATATAAAAATCTCACGTAGAGAATAGCTCAGGCTGATGTGTGTGGAGGTGACTGCGTGAATGGACCTATACAGTAGAGTCCTTCCAGATGACATCTTTGCTAGTTTGACACAAAGCACTCCCTCCCCAACCCTATCTTAACATTTTGCCCAATAATTTTACCAATTGCTTTGATGAGGGCTAGAGAATATTCCAATCAAGGTTACAAATGCAAACAGGCTATAAATGGGTAGGGTCAGGAAAAAAGAGCCCAGGGTAATATCCTCAGTCCAAGGAGGGTGAATGTAGACTGGGGTTCCAGACCACAGCTGACAAGATGTATTAATCTTCTTCAAGTGCAAAGTCCTATACCTCAGCTCTAAAATCTAGCTGTAGTGTCAATTAAAAACAAAATGAAACTTTAAAAAGTAAATAAAATAATAGACACTGACTCCATGAAAATACCACATGAAGCTCCAGAACTAGTGAGGGAAATAGAGAAAGAAATAGAAAGATATTGTCCAGAGTGATTAGTGCTACCATAGGGATAAATATATAACACTGTGGGAGCACTACATTAAGATGTGTAAAGAATACATCCAGATGGGAAGGTGAAGGTAGTGTCAGGAATATGGCAGTGAACAACAAACAAAACTTGCTGCCTTCATGCAGCTTAGTTTTTAGTATAGGAATTTACACAGTAAATACAAAAATATTATATACTCATATTAAATGGTATGGTGGAAAGTAAAGCACATAAAAGGATGGGATGTGGGGGCCCGCTGGGGCTGTAATTTTAAATAAGGTACGATGACTGAGAAGATGACATTTGAATAAAAAGCTGAAAAAAATAACAAATGAGCCATGTGAATATCTGGAGTAGAGAGTTCCAGGCAGAGGGAGTGATAAGTACAAGGATCCCAGGGTGGGAACATACTTCTTATGTTCAAGGAATAAGTTGGAAGACTGTGGCAGAGTGAGCAAGGATGAGTAGTAGGACACAAGGACAGAGAGGTTAGGATTATAGGGCAAGGTGGGAGGCAGAGCATGTAGGGTCTTGTAAGCCACAATAAGAATTTTGGCTTTTTTTCTGAATGAAGTGGGAAGCCACTGGAAGATACGATCAGAGCTTAGAGGAACTTGAATGCTTTGTTCAACAGTTAGACTTTATTCTAGAGAATAAGAGGAGCCTTTGAATATTGTTGTTGTTGTGGTGGTGGTGGTGGTTGTTATGGTTGTTGTTTTGAGACGAAGTCTCACTCTGTTGCCCAGGCTGGAGTGCAATGGCGTGATCTTGGCTCACTACAACTGCCGATTCCCCAGTTCAAGCGATTCTCCTGCCTCAGTCTCCTGAGTAGCTGGGACTACAAGCACCCACCACCATGACTGACTAATTTTTATGTTTTTAATAGAGACGGGGTTTCACTATGTTGGCCGGGTAGGTGTCGACCTCATGACCTCAGATGATCCATCCACCCACCTCGGCCTCCCAAAGGGCTGGGATTATAGGCGTGAGCCACCACACCTGCCCTATGAGTGGTTTTGAGAAGGAGAGTGGCATGTGGATCTCTGTGTTAGAAAGATCATTCTGGTAGCTAAAGAAGGATGAGTTAAAAAGGAACATGTGAAAGTAGGAAAAGCAGTTAGGAGACCCTGTCTCCTATCCTTCCTGTTCCAGATCCCTGAAGGAGCTGGGAAACAATTGGTCCTTCTCTCTGAGTTGAAACCTCAAAGCCAGTAGAATGGGGTGGGACTAAAATAGTGGCAAGGAGACTTCTTAGGAGACTATTACGATTATCCCAAGGTGAGACAATTAGTAGCTGAGCAAGGAGGGAAAGATTTGTGAGAGGGTAAAAGTGCATCACAAAATGCAAAGTCAGGGCTCAATAGCAGCAACTGTGAAAATGACAAAGGGGTTTTAATTGACAGCAACATCCTTGGCTCAATAATGGGATATGACTGTGACAAAAAGCTAGGAAAATGACAAGATGCATTGATAAAAGCATGATACCCAGAACAATGAAGGATATCAATCTGCTTTAGTCTATATTGGTTAAGACTTCCCTTTTACCACTAACCTTTCTCTTATTAAGCTTCCATTATCTGTCAGACACTAGGCTTAGAGCTATACCTGGGGTATCTCACAGAATAATCACCGCAGTCCAGTGTGGTAGCTATTTTATCTCAATTTTACAGAAACTGAAGTTTCGGAGAGGTAGAGTGACTAGCCAAGATCACTGAATCTTCATCTCCCATCCCACCTGCCAGGGCCTTGCACAGATTAGAGGGAAATACGTGGGTAATAATCCAAAAAGACTCTAATGATGACATTGAGTACTGGGCTTTTGTTTAAAACAAAATTGAGGCTATGTTTAAAATAGAAACATTTTTCTGTTTAAAAAAGCATTCTGAAACACTTAGGGACTAAATGACTTACTTTAAAATGCCCTGAGAGGAAAATGCATGGAAAGGCAGCAGAGTATGGAAAATGAATCGAGATGGGCAAAAGGTTAAGTACATGGGAGTTTATTATTCTGTTCTCTCTACTTTTATATGTGTCAGAAATTTTTTATAATAATAAGTTAACAAGTAAAATGTAAAAAATAAAAACAGGAAAAAAGGTCCTTAACACTGATGTATGATGATTACTAAAGCACTGAGGAGAGGGAAAGAGTCATTTAATAGCCAAATGAAGAAAGTTCTAGAGGCAAGCTTGTTGGCATCAGTGAGCCAGGAAGAGAGGCAGTAAGATCTTCTTGGTGCTCTAGTCCTGCACTATCCAATGAGGTAGCCACTACCTACATGTGGCTACCGAACACTTGAGATGTAGCTATTGCAAATTGAGATGTGCTGTAAGTATGAAATATATACTAGATTTCAAAGAGTTAGTATGAAAAACAAAATGTAAATGATCTCATTAACAGTTTTTAATTGAATTGCAAGTTGAAATGATAACATTTTGGCATAGTAGATGAAATAAATGTATTATTAAAATTAATTTCACTTGATTTTTAAAGACTTTAAATATGTAGTCACTAGAAAATTTAAAATTACTTATGAAGCTCACATATTTCTAGTGGACAGCAACAAAATGTCATGAAACACTTTATTTCAAAGGTTGACATTTACTGTTACTCATTTATTCATTCATTCATTTAGATGCTCAAACTGGTATTGAGTGCCTACTCAATTCTTGAAGTGCTGCAGTGAAAAAGAAAGCATGTATTTTAGAGTCACAAGGACCTGCTACTTACCAGCTTTGTGATCTTGAACAATTATTTAACCTTCCTAAACCTTGGTTTTTCTCATCAATAAAATTCATGGTTCAAGGTTGTTGAAGGCCTTGTACATAATTTATTGCCATATTTCCTCAAATCTAAGATGCCATTGATTGAAATTACACCACCATTTTATGTAACACTAAAAGAAATGCTTTCAATGAAATGACAGCACATTGCTAAGAAATCATTGGTCTCAAAATGCCTCCTGATTTCAAAGATGTCAAAATGTAAAACACTGACCACATTGTACTTGTCATTATTGATTTACAGAAAAGTATTTGTTGAAAGAGTGAAAGTTTATCTTCTGCATTTCACCGGGAGCTACTCAATAACAGAATCGGCATTTAAATGACCTCTCTTTCCCTGAAACAGGGCCTGGCACAGTATAGGCACTTAATCCACTTTATGTGAATTGATCTGACTTCCTTTCCTCCCATTTGCTCTGTGTCAGGTGCTGGGGAGGCAGTGATGAAACAGATTAGGCCCCAGTTACCTAGGAGCTCTAAGTCCGATAACAACAGCAACAAAAACAATTGTAAGAATCATTCACTGAACTCTTACTATGTGAAAGTATTTCATCATTATATTCACATATATCTTTCTCAATTTTTCTTGCTTTTTACTTCATTTCTTTACTTTTTCCTTTGAGACAGGGTCTTGCTCTTTCACCCAGGCTGGAATGCAGTAGTAAAATCATAGTTCATACTCGGGCTCAAGTGATTCTCCTGCCTCAGCCTACCAAGTAGCTGGGACTACAGGCATGTGCTACCATGCCTGGCTATTTTTTTATTTTTTGTAGAGACAAGGTCTCGCTATGTTACCCAGGCTGGTCTTGGACTCCTGGCTTCAAGCGATCCTCTTGCCTCTGTCTCCCAAAGTGCTGGGGTTATAGGTGTGAGCCACTGCATCCAGCCCATCCCTTTACTTTTAATTTATTTGAGTTTTTAGATTTAAGGTGGGTTTCTTTTAGACCCAACCCACATAGTTGGGTCTTGTTATTTTAATCCATTCTGACTATCTCTGTCCTTTAATTGCTGTACTTGGACCATTCACATTTAAAGTGATTATTGATATAGTTGAATTAATATATATCATGTTTGTAACAGTTTTCTGTTTGTTGTACTTGCTCTTTATTTTTTTCTTCTCCTCATTTTCTGCCTTTTCTGGTTTTAATTGAGCATTTTATATGATTCCACTTTTTTCCTTTCTTAACACAACAATTGGACTTTTAAAAAATTCAGTGATTATGCTAGGATTTGAAATATAACCTAAGTCCAACTTATCTGAGTCCACTTTCAAATAATGTTATAACATTTTTATGTGATGTGTAGTGCAGTACCTTATAGTGGTCATAATTCCTTCCTCCCTTCCCTTATAATATTGCTATTATTCATTTCACTTATTCATATTCTGTAATCGCACAGTACATTGTTACTAGTATCATTTTAAATGGACAGTTTTAAATCAATTAATGAGAAATTAAAATATTTTATTTTACCTTCATTTATTTATTCTACAAAGCTCTTTCTTTATGTGCATCCTGGTTTCTCATCTATATCATTTTACTTTTCCTTGAAGAACTTTTTACATTTCTTGCAGGGCAGGTCAGCTAACAACAAATTCCTGCAGTTCTTGTTTTTCTGAGATAATCTTTATTTATTATTCACTTTTGAAGGATAATTATATTGGATATGGAATTCTCTTGTCCAGCCTTTTCCCCTGGAAAGTAGGCCTTTGTTATGCAGAATGTTCTGGGTGCATTTTAAAATGATGATTACTTTTTCCTTCTTCCTGCCAGAGCCATCAGGAGATTTTTCTTGACTCCTCACCATGATAAACTGATGAGATCCCTGAAGATACACTCCACAAAATTGTGCTCCCCCCAAAAAAAACCTGTGGCTCCCACTTTCACACTAATTCACACTCAGCCTCCTGTAATTTATCAAAATGATCATTTAAATGTTCTTATGAGTTTATGGATCCAGGGACTTCTGCTCTAGAAATCATGGCTGTAAGTCTCATAATTCACCTGTTTTACCAAATTTTGGAGTGATGACTTGCTCTGCATTGCCAGTTCTCTGATGGGTCCAAGAAAATTCATTGGTATTCGGTTTGTTCCGGACTTTCCTTTTTGTTGTGATATGAAGCTGGAAGTCTGGGAAAGCATTTTAAATACGCTTTTTTTTTTTTTGGGTCAACAGAACAGCCTTATGAGATGAATATTATTGTCACAGTAATTTTCCTGATGAAAAATGGAGGTCCAGAGATGTTAAGGAATTTGCCCAAGATCGCGAAGTAAGTAGTGGGGCTTGTATTTGAATTCAGTTCTGTCTGACTCCGAAGGCTAGAACATGGACACACATAGTATAATATATGAGTCAGAAAGTATGAGAATTATAAAAGGGCAGAAAAAGTGTTATGGCAGTATGGAGAATGATGATGCCAATTTAGGATGGGGAAAGGAAATTTTAACAGAAGATGTAGAAGTTAGGTGGATCTTGAAGGATTTAAACATAAGGAGGTCAAGACGGAAGACTGAAACCCTGAAACCCTGAAGGCAGGGGATATAGATATTCAGGGATTAAGATTTCCTTATGTAAATTTCCCATGATTTCTAGCCCAGCCATTGCTTACTCTTCTTTACGTGGAAATCTATGATGATAAACAAGAAAGGTTATTCAGTGCCTGAGAAGGAGTGAGAGCTTATTGACCATTCTCTTTCATTAAACTCACATTACAAGTCAGGCATCTGAGCTTTGATTTATTTTATTCTCCTCGGAGGTTCTTTCTTGGGAAATTATTGGAGAAAGTGGCAGACTCAGTGCCAGAAAGACCTTGTCGTCTTAACAGTGGTCAATGTCCTCTTCACATAGGGAGGCCAAGAAGGGGAAACAACTGCCAGTGAATCAGGTCTTGAGAGGATTAGGAACTGCAACAGCTGGCTGGTCACTTTTATTCGTTCCCTTCAGAACAGACTTGCACGCCAGATATTCTTCATTCTGCTTTCTAACCATGTCCCTGGCACCCCCCAACCTGTCGAGGAGCTGATGACAATTCTGTTGCATATAACACTGGGAACAGAGTTGACATTTTATCCTCTTCTGGGAGTACAAGAGCCCCTCCTCCTGTCCAAAAAAGAATCTATGTTGAGAGAACAGGCAGATACAGGAGGTGTTGTAAAGCCCCATGTGGTGCATCCCTACTTGTGGCGGGGGGCACATCAGGGTGAGTGGAGGCCCACTGGCCCAGCAAACACTGAAGACCAATGATGGAGGCCCCAAATCACCACTCTCAGAAGGCCTCATTACTCTTTTTCACTCTTACGGATGGTTCTGCAGAAAAGGTCCCCTGCACACACTCTATTATCTTGATGAGGAGGACAGGACTACTGAAAATGCACCAGACCTGGTGTATAAACAGAATTGGAAGATTATATAGATAATAGAGAAGGTCTCTACCTATATTTGAGAAGTGATGGGTCCCAAAAGGCCCTTGCATAGTCGCCTCTTCCAGTATCTCCACATAACTCACCATTGGCTATCTCCTTCTTAGGGCAGTGACTTTTAAACATTTTTTACTGTGACTCATAGTAAGGTATACATTTTATAGTATAAACCAGTAAATGCCTTCACTGTGTGTGTATGTGTACATACACAAATATATACATACATGTGTATACATACATGTTGGTAATTTTATATATTGTTCAACCTAATATAAAAACAAAAGTTTCACTAAAAATACCCTTAATATATGCAGGCACATTGATATATTCTATTTTATTTTATTTCACTTTTAAAAAGTGTCAGTTCTTGTCCACCAGATTGATTTCATGATTTACTAGTGGGTTGTGACTCACAGTTTGAAAAATACTGATTTAAGATGTAACCTCCTTAAAGCCCTTCTTGAAGTATAGGAATTTTTCCTGATATAGTTAATGTCACAAATTAAGGCCAGAGGGTCCCTCAGAGAATATGCAGATGAAAGGAGAAGGGAAGGAGGGAGAAAAGAGAGGGAAAGGACTGATGGAAGAAGTCAGGTCAAGGTCTCTGAAAAGCTGCAGAGTAATAGAACTAGAAGGGTCTGAATCTGTCATGCTACATATGGAGAAACTGAGACAAAGAGAAAGAAGAGATTTGCCCCAAGTCATATTTCAAATGTGTCATGGAGCCAGAGCCAGAACCTGAAGCTCTTGACGTAAAATCTAGGGCTCCTTCTTGCCAAGAGAAATTGTGGCAACACAGAGCTTACTCCCAGAGGCATAGTAAGCCCCATAGGCCAGAGCTGGCACTTAGTACCAGCATTTGGGGCCTAGCTCATGGGATGATTGGCCAGAGCTTAATCAGCCTCCTGTTTTTGACATGCCTAGTCATAAGCAACCTATTCTGCTGCTGACAGTTCCAGTGTCCAGTTACATGCTCATCTAAGCTAAGACAAGGGCAGGGAAGAGGAATTCAACCCACATGCTAGCTGTCCCTCAAACCAACTCTCTGGCTTGAGCAAGAAATAGGTGGCTTATGGACTAATGGGAGCAGCTATAGACAACAAGACATCTGAGTTTCTCTTATCAGACCCTACCTGGGTTCCAACCTTTACCTCCTTCCTCCTAGAATAGCTAGGGCCCTTTTGACCTAATCAGTTAACCCAATCTGGCTTGGATCAGGTCTATAGTACCAGCCCCAAACAAGTCCAACTTGTCTTCCTTTTGCTACTGCTATGGTACTGTCCTGGGACCCCAAATCTGGCATTTGAGTTTCTGCCTGGGTTGCCTACCTTGTACCTTCAGTCCCCTAAAGTCAGCCCCCCACCCACACCCCAGGTCAGTGATTATGAATCTAACTAGCAGCAAGTTTATAAGGCCTGGATCCAGGGAGTCTGACTTCATCTCTGAGTAGCTGGACTCCAGGGCTACTGTGACAGCCTCTCATCCAGCTACAAAAGGTTTAGGGAGTGAGGCAGACAGATAAACATCTGCTGATGGTTTAGTACTTGTACCTTCTCAGTAAAGCCAACTAAGACTTTTTTGGTGGGCATTTTTTAGGACAAGACCCCAAACCAAAAGTCTTTGTTTAACTGCTGTATAATTATATCATGAAAACTTATTCCTGCTTAAGTTCCTAAAATACCAAACTTGTGGTCTTTGGCTAACAACCATGAAAATTCTGGAAAAAAAATATTTTTTTCCAGCCAAAGTAGAAGACTTGAGGCCCTGCTCCTTGTATGAGAACCTAGGTAACTTTCTCTCAGAGAAAGCCAGACTAACAGTGATGACCTTCTCCACCTGCATCTAGCCACCTGGTCGTGGTACTCAAGACGACATTGTAGGGTGGCACTACTTATACCTTACACAACAAAAGGGATCAGCTGAGAAGGCAAGCAAAGACTAAAAGGCAGACTTGTCCTACTTGCCAAATGGCTGCTCATAATTCTGTACCCACCCAGAAGGGACATCTTTATGTACTTGGTCTGCCCAAAGAGGATATCTTTTTCTAATTCACATTGTACAGAGTAGGGGAGCATTGATGAGATTCTAAGAGTTCCTCTTGAAATAAATACTCTAGAAGCTTCTCTGGGCTGGGCCACAGTCATAGCTCCAAAAGAAGGGCCTCTGAGAACTGCGTCTTCCCTGCCTACTTTAACCATCTGATTTCCTCTATCCCAGAGCCTCAAGTCTTACTTCTGTGTTAATCTTTCCTCAATCCAGCTCTTCATCCCTAACTTCATTCTTAAACTCTAGATCGGTATTAGCCAACTATAACTGCTATCTCCACCTGGAGAGCCCACAGGCACTTCACACTCAAGGTACATTCTAAATCTCATCCCCTGCCAATATTCTTCATTTGTGTTGAACATTTTCTACTTGCCCTGCCAGAAGCATTCTCTTCTGTTCTCTACACTGCTCTGTTCCCTGCAACTCTGACCTATACACCTTTTTATTTTCTTCCTTGATTCTCCTTCCTTCCCATGTTCTCGTTCCTTCTAAATAAGGTTAGAATTCATATTTTTTCTCTGTCTTAGCTCCCATATGCTCTGGGTATGGAATAAATAGCTTGTGTGTGTGAATGTCTCCTCTGCTAGAAAGTGATCCCTTTGAGGGTGGAGACCATGTCATAGTCATCGTTATAGTCTCAGTGCCCCTTAGAGAGCTGACACATAGAAAATACTAAAAAAATACTGAATATAAACTGATTTGTTTTCTTTCTTTCTTTCTTTTTCTTTCTTCTTTCTTTCTTTCTTTCTTTCTTTCTTTCTTTCTTTCTTTCTTTCTTTCTTTCTTTCTTTCTTTCTTTTCTTCTTTCTTTTTCTGTGTGTATGCATGCACACACACAATAAAGGTGGGGCAGTAGGAAATCCATGTACTGGAGACCACAACAAATGGCAAAGAGTTTGAGACCAAAGTTCCTGCATGAAAGAGAGCACTAAAGAAGGTAGGAAGAGGTAGAAAGGAATTGAGGTCTAGGAAGCACCTATTGTAAGCCAGGCTTATGAGGCTCAGAGAGGTTAAGTCACTTGCCCAAGGTCACAAGACTAATAAGTAGCAGGGAGAAAGTTGAAGGGAGTAAAAAAGACCAATAGGTTTGAGTGAGCTATGGAAATACAGGAAGAAGGGAGAGGAGTGAGTGGTTAGCCAGGCAAAATAATAATACCTAATATTTATTAAACATTTTTCTATGGACCTGGAATATTCTAAGTGCTAAAAATGGATGAACCTATTTAATCCTCACAAGGCATCAATGAGCTATGTACTATTATTATCTTCATTTTATATACATAGAAGGAAAAGCCCAAGTTACCACAGCTAGGAAGTGTCAGAGCCAAAGTTCAAATTCATGAATTCTAGCTCTCTATAGCAGAAAGAACTTTTGTCTGAAGATCTAAAGGATTAGAATTAAACCCTAGCTCTGCCCTTAAGTCACTCTGCAGCCTTTCCCCTCCTGAAACCAGGTTCAATATTTGCAATATAGTATGTAATAAATGTAAACCAGGAGCTTCAATTAGCGGACTTTAAAGTTCTTCCAGTGCATTCATTCAGTCAGTCCCCAAATTGTTACATCCTCAACGCCAGGCCCTCTGTGAGCTAAACACCATCTTTTCCTCATAGAGCTCCTGTTTTAAGGGAGGAAGGAAGGAAGATCACAATAATCTTCCCTGAGTCTGGGGATGTGTTGCCTGTGTGTGTATGTGGGCATGTGTGTGTGTGTGTAAGTCCACAAGGGAATGGGATGTTTAGCCTGGTGCAGTCAGGCTGCTCTCAGAATTGTAGAGGAGGAGAAAGACCAGGGAGTGGCCTATCTTGTGTTCTCTGTGTCCCCTAGATGCTTCCCATGATCTTACTCCAAGGATTTCCACTGGAAACCACACTTTCAGCTTGTATTTGCTAGCCTCAGTGGATAAATAGCTTCTTTGTAATGAATAATAACTTGGCATCTGCAGTCCATAAGTGTTTCTGAATCAAGGCTTCTAAAGGGATCCAGGGTAGGGGACACATCCTGATGACACAGAGGGGCACAGCTGGGAATTTTGACAGGAAGTAGCATGAAAGAGTTTGGGGAGACAAGTGGGAGCAGGAGGGAAGAGGTTAGAAAAGAGGGAAGGTGGAAACCAAGGGGTGGACAGGAGGAGTGAGGGAGGGAAGTCTTCCTAGCTGGTCTGTGGAAACTGAGTTATCTATAAATACTTCTCTACAGACTTTCGGTTTTGGAGCCCCACAGGCTTCAGGTGACGTATCTAAGAATACAACATAATGACACAACAAGGTGAGTGTCACCTCTAGCATTATCACTTCTGTGTGGTGGCTTCTAAAGGGTGTAGAGACCCCAGGAGGCTCAGACAAGCACTGAATACAGCCTTCAAATACGAAGTTTTATTTTTCCTCCATGCTCTGAAATTTCAGGAGCCATTTTTGTACTATGTGCCATTACCATCAGGTTCAAGCTGTCTCTCAACCAGTTTTTACTATGAGGCCTGCTAATAAATTGCAGGCTGTTCCCTTTGCCTTCCCAGAGGCAAAGAACACCAGTGGTGGAATTTCATGCATTGGGTCAGGTGATAGGGAAATATATTCTAAGATCTGGAATGATAGTCATGTAATAAAGATGCCACCATTCCCCCTTCCTGTGCCTGTGCACAAATCACTAATTGATCATACCACTTTCTTCTACAGCACTTAGATACTGCCTGGCAGTATCCTCTGGCAATGAGTAAGCATTAGAATAATAAAAATTATATTTATTTGCAACTCTGCTTAGGCTTATCAGATCATGCTAAGTAGTCAACTACTTGCTTCCTACGTGCAGAAGCCAATGGTTGGAAGAATCTTTCAGTCCTTAAGGGCTCATTCAATGAATAATCTTCTATCTATCCTGAGCACTACCCTAGAAAGACCCAGAAAAGATAGCCATCACCAAGGTTCTTAGATCTCATCTAATGCAACTAAGGCACTTAGACTGCTTGCTCTGATAAGTTTAGTGTTTGAGCTTCATACAGGCTAGAGCAAAAAAGGGAAATATGGTGGGCTACATAATTTCTATGTTTGAGAAAAGAAAACAAGTTATTTATGCTAAACAAAGATTCTCCTGATGTATATGAAAAGAGAACATGAATTATTTCCTTTCAACTTTGCAACAACCATGTTAGATAATATTTATTTTGAAGATGATGAAATTAAATATCATAGTGATAAATAATCCTGCCCAAGGTCAACATCTGAGATACGTTAGAGTCAAGATTTGACCAAGATTTGATCAATTTTAGTCTAAAGAACCTTTCGACATACTATGTTGCCTCCAAAAGTAACACAGAATGACATAATGGAGTTTCAATCAACTTATTCCACAAATATATATTGAGTTATTGTTATATTCTAGGAGGAACTGCTCTAGGCACTGTGTGAAACAAGACAGAGAGGATTCTTGCACTTATGGAGCTTAAGCCTTAGGTCTGGAGGCCTAGGAGTCAAAGAGGACACAGGCAGTACTCAAATTATTACTCAATATACTATTGTAAACTATGAAGGTGGTAGTAAGGTGAAATACAGGGAGCCAGTAAAGCATGTCACAGAGGGGATTTGATGAACTCTTGGAGATTTTAGTTGAAATCTATAGGTGAAGAGAGGTAGAGAGAGTAATCAAACATTCTGGGCTGATGGAAAAATGTGTGCAAAAACTCTAACAAAGGAGCACCTGTTAAAAAGTGAGTATGTCAGGAACACAGAGCATGAGGAGATTGATTGGTGAAGAAGGCTCTGTAGGCCTGTATGAGGAGTTTGGATTTTTATCCTATGAGCAAAAGAAGCCATTGGAGAATTTTAAACAAATAAATGAAATTATCCAATGTGTATTTTAAAAATATTTTTCCACTATGATATATGACACGTATGCAGAAAGGTGCATAAGACTTGTTTACACAATGCAATAAATATCTATACAATGATATCTGTATAGCCATCTCCCAAGTCAATAAATTTGCAATGACACATTGCTAAGACCATAGAAACACTTTTGTGACTTGATCATAACCCTCTTCCTTCCCTCAAAGGTAATCACTATCCTGACTTTTGTAGGGCCTTTTTTTTTTTTTTTTTTTTTTTTTTTTTTTTTTTTTTTGTAAAATAAACTTCCTATTTTATGGTAATTATAGATCCATATTCAGTTGTAAGAAATGATACGGAGTGATCCCTGTACTCTTTACCAAGTTTTCCTCAGTGGCAATATCTAGCAAACTTATTGTACAATATTGCAACCAGGATATTGGCATTAATACAGTGAAGATAGAGAACACCACGATAGTCCCTCTGGTTGCCCTTTTACAGTCATACTTGCCTTTTGCTTCCTTTTCCCCCATCCCACTCATACCTGAACCCCAGAAACTACTAATCTGTTCTCCATATTTTCCATTTCTCTAATTTTTTCATTTCCAGAATGTTATATAAATGATCACATATACACAGTATGTGGCCTTTTTGGAATGGCTTTTTTCACTCAGCATAATTCCCTGGAGATTCATCCAAATAGTTGCATTTATCACTAATTCATTCCTTTTTATTGCTAAGTAGTATTCCATGGTATAGATTTAGCACAGTTTGCTTAACTGCTCATCTGTTGAAGCACATTGGATTGTTTCCAACTTTGGACTATTAAGAATAAAGATACTGTAAACATTAGTGTATAGATTTTTGTGTGACCATAAGTTTTAATTTCTTTGGGACAAATGCCCAAGAGTGCAATTGCTGGATTGTATGGTAAATACATGTTTAAGTTTCTAAGATACTGATAAACTATTTTCCAAGGTAGTTGTACCATTTCAAATTGTCACCAGAAATGTACCTCATCCAGTTTGTTCATGTTCTCACGGCATTTGGTATTGCCATTGTCTTTAGTTTTAACCATTCTTATAGGTGTGTAGTGATGTTTTTAAATTATGTTTTAATTTGCATTTCACTAATTTACGGTTATGTTGAACCACTTTTTATGTGCTTGTTTGTCAATTGTATATTCTCTTCAGTGAAATGTCTTCTCATTCTTTGGCCCATTTGTTAACTAGATTGCTTACTTTTGAGTTTTGAGAGTTCTTATAGATAATAGTTTTTTGGCTGGGTATATATAGTAAGTCATTTTGGTTGATTGTGTGGTTCAGTGTTTCTATATACTGTGTTGTTGATTTTCTGTTGAGTGGTTCTATAAATCTCTGAGAGTAGAATGTTGAAGTTCTCAACTACACTTTTGGATTTGTCTGGTTCTCTTTTCAACTCTACCATTTTTTTCATCATTATCTGAGTATCAGTTTTTGGTGCATACACATTTAGAATTGTATGTCCTTCCAGTGGACTGATCTTTATATTATTATGTAATGTCCCTTTTTGTCCATCATATTTTTTTGCCCTAATGTAGGCTTTATCTTATATCAATATAGATATTCCTGCTTTTTAAATTAATATTTTCATGGTATCTCTTTTTCCATCCTTTTACCTTTAGCATACAACACCATTGTAGTTGAAGTAGGTTTCTTGTAGACAGTATATTATTGAATCAATTATTTTTCCACTTTTGAAACTTCTTTTACTTATATTTAGCTCATTTATATTTAAGGTAAATATCATTTAGTCTGCACTATTTTTTTTCCTGTTTAATTTATCTGTTTCTTGTTCCTTTGTTATCTTTTTTATATTCTTCTAGGTTATCGGATCATTTTAAGGATTCCATCTTAAATTATTTTTAGTGTTTTTGAGTATATTGCTTTGCATCATTTTCTTAGTAATTGCTCCAGATATTCCAATATACATACATAACTCACCATAGTTTGCTGGTATCATAGTTTTACTATTTTGAGTGAGTTGTAGAAATCTCATTTTCTTTAAGTCTCTTTATCCTTCCTACTTTAAAAATATAGTTTGTTATATATTTCTTCTGTATTCACTGGGCATGACATTAGACAGTTTTATAATTTTTACATCAATCACCAAATACTTGATTTAAGAAACTCAAAAGAAGTAAGATATTCTATTAAATTTACCCCTATTTTTACTCATGGCAATGTTTTTTCTTCTCAAAAGTTCCAAGCTTTCTTCTGTTATAATTTATTTTGATTTAAAAACTTCTTTTAGTTATTTGTTTAGGGTAAATATACTGATAACAAATTCTCTTAAATGTACTTAACTTGAGAATGTATTCATTTTCCTGTCATACATGAAGTTTATTTTAGCTGGAGGCATCATGCTACCTGACTTCAAACTATACTACAAGGCTACAGTAACCAAAACAGCATGGTACTGGTACCAAAACAGAGATATAGACCCATGGAACAGAACAGAGCCCTCAGAAATAATACCACACATCTACAACCATCTGATCTTTGAAAAACCTGACAAAAACAAGAAATGGGGAAAGGATTCCCTATTTAATAAATGGTGCTGGGAAAACTGGCTAGCCATATGTAGAAAGCTGAAACTGGATCCCTTCCTTACACCTTATACAAAAATTAATTCAAGATGGATTAAAGACTTAAATGTTAGACCTAAAACCATAAAAAAACCTAGAAGAAAACCTAGGCAACACCATTCAGGACACAGGCATGGGCAAGGACTTCATGTCTAAAACACCAAAAGCAATGACAGCAAAAGCCAAAATTGACAAATGGGATCTAATCAAACTGAAAAGCTTCTGCACAGCAAAAGAAACTACCATCAGAGTGAACAGGCAACCTACAGAATGGGAGAAAATTTTTGCAATCTACTCATCTGACAAAGGGCTAATATTCAGAATCTACAAAGAACTCAAACAAATTTACAATCAAAAAAAAAAAAACATCAAAAAGTGGGTGAAGGATATGAACAGATACTTCTCAAAAGAAGACATTCATACAACCAACAGACACATGAAAAAATGCTCATCATCACTGGCCATTAGAGAAATGCAAGTCAAAACCACAATGAGATACCATGTCACACCAGTTAGAATGGCAATCATTAAAAAGTCAGGAAACAACAGGTGCTGGAGAGGATGTGGAGAAATAGGAACACTTTTACACTGTTGGTGGGATTGTAAACTAGTTTAACCATTGTGGAAGACAGTGTGGCGATTCCTCAAGGATCTAGAACTAGAAGTACCATATGACCCAGCCATCCCATTACTGGGTATATACCCAAAGGATTATAAATCATGCTGCTATAAAGACACATGCACATGTATGTTTATTGCAGCACTATTCACAATAGGAAAGACTTGGAACCAACCCATGTGTCCATCAATGATAGACTGGATGAAGAAAATGTGACACATATAAACCATGGAATACTATGCAGCCATAAAAAAGGATGAGTTCATGTCCTTTGTAGGGACATGGATGAAGCTGGAAACCATCATTCTCAGCAAACTGTCACAAGGACAGAAAACCAAACACCACATGTTCTCACTCATAGGTGGGAATTGAACAATGAGAACACTTGGACACAGGAAGGGGAACATGACACACCAGGGCCTGTTTTGGGGTGGGGGGAGGGGGGAGGGATAGCATTAGTAGATATACCTGATGTAAATGACGAGTTAATGGGTGCAGCAAACCAACATGGCACATGTATACATATGTAACAAACCTGCACGTTGTGCATATGTACCCTAGAACTTAAAGTACAATTTAAAAAATGCATAAGTATTTAGTTTTCAGGTCATAACAGTTTTCGTGGAATATCTAGATCGTAGAGTACAGATATGTCTAATTTTAGTAGATAATGTCCAATATTTTTACAAAGTGGCTTTCCAATTTACACTGTCATCAACAATATATGAGAGCTCCCATTATTCTACATCTTCACCACCACTTGCTATTGCCAATATTCCAAATGTTTTCCAATATGATGGGTTTGTCTGATGTGCACTTTCTAAAAGATCTCTCTAACTACAATAAGAAACATGTCTTGTAAGGGGAAAGAGTAGAATATACTTTCAATGGCAATTTTATGGAGGATGTAGACATACTTTTTATTTTATCTCAGATTACCATTACAGCAAAGCGTATTCTGGGGAGATAGAACTAAGAAAATACATTTCAGCCAGTGAAGGGAGAAGGAAGGAAGTTATGTCTAAGAATGGCCAGGAATTTGTTGATCTAACCCTAGGTTTCCCAGATTATAAGCTGAGGTTTCCCGGGGCACAATTGTGAACTCACAGGGTCTTCGTGGGATATTTTACATTTCTGAGGGGAACACAATGATACTAGACATCTGTCAGACATTCCACACGCTACTAGCTTGTGTCAGTTCACAGTTTCAACATTAGATTGTACTACATTCCTTTTGATGGCTGCTGTGACAAAAATCAAATGCTGTGTGAAAATCCATGTGGAACAGGAAATGCAGGTGGTGGTGTCCAATCTGATTTCAAGATCTGAGAAGCTGTGCACTGCCTGAAAGGTATCTCTTTAAGATAAAATAAAAATATTTTCTCCATTAATATGCATATTAATATTTTTCTTTTAATTTACATGTATTATGATTTTAAGTGGCTATTAAGTTATTCAGGGCATAAATACTTATTGAGTTTTGTGAACTTAACTTCTGAAAAAATGAAACTGTTAGATATTTATTTTGACCTAGAGGCACTGTGAATTAATGAGATGCTAGGAACATTGGCAACCAAGAAAGCTTAAGAACTTTTGATATAACCCGATAAACCAAGATAAATGGATGAGGAAGATGACCTAAATGTTTCCCTTTTCACCCATCTCCCTGTTCTGGGATAGAGGTCATAAGACTGCCCAGAGCTTTCTTCCAGTTTTTCCTTCCTTGTCTCTAACCGCTCACTGCCTGAGAGATGGACAGTTGTTAGGGGAAAGGGTTGGGAAAGCATTTTTTAACCTTACCTGTCTGCAGAAGAAAAACTGTCTTTGACTGGAACCCCAAGTATCTATTGTAGTTTCTAATTTGGGTGTAGGATTTTTTTATAGGCCATAATAAAATAGCTTTTTCTACTCCATTTTAGCGATAGCTCCCCATTTGAAGGAGAGAGATGTTATTGACCTGTTCTTGTTACCACTGGACAAAATGAACTTATTTATATTTTGAGCTCATTTGATAAGAAAAAGGTCCACAGAAAAATAGATTACATTTGTAAGAGGAATTACTGTTGATCTTGTTTTTCACTGGCACAAGAAACTCTAATGCTCTAAATGCTCTACTTAACATAGGGAGGTATGTAGGTAGATAGGTTGGTAGATAAGTAGACAGATATAGGTAGATAAGTAGAGGTAGAGATAGAGATAAGTTCTATATATAGAAAGAGTCAAAATTATTCACTGAGGAAAAATTATTAAACTCAAATATTTTCATCAAGAAGTGCGGGGAAGAAAACTCAGAGGCTAGATAATAATAGGATGTTAGAGTGGTAGGGTATCTAGAGACCCACTGGCCACATTACAGATGTAGACATTAGAGAGCTCACCAGATTCTAACAGAGGGAGAAAGGTTGGAGAAGAGTGTGGGAATAGAAGGGCCTGAGCCATTGTTTCCTAAGGGAGCAAGCACGTAACAAAAGTTTAAGAATTCTCTTCTCTTTGTCACATGGTGTTCCTTTCATACTGCTACCACTAAGATCTCTTCATTAAAGACTTACCATCCAAAATGTAAACATATTATCTGTTTTTAAAAAGTAAAAAGTTTCCACTTTGAGAAAATGTGTTTGAAGGAGTGGTTGCTTTGTTTCTGGGGGATTCTGAGACCAAGAGAGGAAAATGACTTCTTAAGGACTCACAGTCAGGCCTAGAACCCTTGGCTCCTGACTGAAAAGCTAAGGCTGTATCCAGCCAATCCTAGAGTTCTTTCCCTGCCTCCCAGCAGTATGAGTCAGGAAAACTATAATCTGAACTGATTTTCTAAATTTCTCTAGAATGGAGAACTCCTTCAGCTTGGGTGGCTTGGCTCCCACATCTGGTTTCAGGCCCAGTGCCGAGTTTTCAGTGCTGAGAAACTTCCCAGACCTGTCTGGGACTCTTGACTTCCCTACCTAAAAACTCAAGGGAAGGAACTGGTGAATCCCTTAGGGTGGCTTGGATTAGTAGCCCATGTGGGGGACCTGTTGGAATGCTTGTTCCTACCTGGCCCTGGATGGAGATAAAGAAGGAAAGGAGGAAGAAGGGAGGAGGGAGACAATGAGGCAGAAAATCAGGCGGTTGGTTCCTCCAACTGTCCCTCGCAGAAGGCACTGGCCAGGACCATTGGGCCCAGTACTCATGGCCTCAGGGAGGCAGAGATCTGAAGATTGATTGCTCGCTGTATTTTATTTCTCCCCTACCCCTCCTTTTTTCCCCTCCTTCTGCTCTTTGGGTTATGGTGACCTGAAACGTCTCTCACAGTGAGTTCTGATGCAGCAATGTCTGAGAATAGCTCACAGAGCAGAAACAGTCTTTGCCACCCTCTGAAAAGACAGGCAGGGGAAAAATTGTGGTGTATTCTGTTGACACTTCCTCTAAATGATTTGGGGGGCTGAGCGCTGTGGAGGGGGGGTCATGACCTTATGTTCCTTGATGTTATTTGATGTTGGTTTTGGCTGCATTCAGAGAGTTAAAACGCACATAAAAAATGAAGCTAATAAAACTGCAGGGCTAGAGAATGGCCAGGCACACTCTGTGGGTTCCCAGAGCCAGCTGTGGCTGAGCTCTTGGGCCTGGCTGGTTCACTATCCTTCCAAGGTACAAGTTTGTGGCAGATCACTGCCAAATGGCTGAAATTAGCTAACTTTGGTGGCCTATCTGATTTGAAACCTTGATTAGCTTTGTACAGAAAAAGACAATGAAGGGCACAGGGGTGGACCTTAAGGCTCCACTTGTGAGATTCATGGACGCAAAACTGAGGTTGCTTTCCTTCTGGGCAGCATTTACTCCATCCGGACTAGAAAGATCAGGATGCCTCTGCCAGTCTGTCCACCAAGGGACCCTGGGCTAAGAATAATAGTGAGAGCTAAACCTACAAGGGGGTAATGGCATCAGGATAGGAATAAGGAAAGGAGGGTCAGGTCCCTGGTATCTGGTCCAGGTCATGGAAGGCACCTTATTTAGGCAAATTCTGGGAGGCTCTGAGGACCTATAAGGTGTTCATGATTAACAGAGTCATCAGTATCTGCCTGCTGATTATCAGGGGCTGAGGAGTGACAACTGAAAGAATGCCCAGTGTGAGTGCATGTGGAGGTCACCTGTAAATGGCTTCCTGTCTCCACTCTGTATGATGGTTCACATGTGTGTAAAACCAGAAGGGGACCCTTTGCCACATAAACATGATTGAGGTGAAGGCAGAAGGCCAGGCTTTCACAGAGGGATGCCTAGTGGCAAGGGCATTGGATTTGGAGTGGAAAAACCATAGTGTTGACTTTGCTGCTTTTTCACTATGTAACCTTGCATAAGTTTATGACCTTACCCCCAGCCTTAGTTTTCTCATTTGTAAAGTGATCATACGACCTTTGTTCTGATTAAATGAGAAAACAAATGCAATGTGTTTGACAATGTGTCCAGCATATACTTAGCACTCAACAAATTCTGGTGCCTACCACCCCCACCGCCCCCACACACATTTATTAAAGGCTATATAAGGCTGAAAGGACAAGTGGAGAGATTTGGGGCTATGTATTCTCTGAAATATAGCCGTAAATATTTGCACCGAGAATGGAAATCTGGAGGTGGGCAGAGCCCCAGAGAGGATAGTTCTCATAGCTATTCTGATGAATTAAAGTAGAGGCAGGGAAGAGGAAAGGAGGGAGAAAGGGAGAGTGGAGGGACTTCAACCACGTGTCAGAAAATCCAGATGACTTAGAGAGAGACAGCTTCCACTAATGGAGGTCAAAGACACTTTCTATTTCAGTGTAGTAATGCAGATGAGGAGCTGGTGATAGGTGACCTCCCAGCTGCACTGGGCATATCTTCAATCTTGCAGGTGTCACCAGACTCCTACTCCACTCCTGCGCAAGGCCCAGCCCATCCAAGAGCAAAAGGCAAGTGGTATTACAACCTTAGGATTTCCTGTATCTGCCCTCTTGCGGATAGCAGGAGAGAGTCACAGCTGCATTACATTTGCTTAAGACTTATTGAGACACTTCAACGACCACCTGGGAGATTAAGATTATTATCTTAAATTTACAGAAGGGGAAACTAAGAATTATAGACATGAAGTGACTCACCTACGGCAACCTGGTGATAGAACCAGGAATAGAACTCATGTATGAAGATTTCTGGGGGAGTCCCTGAAAAAAAGGCTCCATATGGAATTGCAATGTGGAAAAGGCCAAGGCCTCACCAACCCTTTTCTCTTCAACACCTGGGTCCCTAAGTCCTTATTCATAACCTCCTCTTTGGATAAGGTTTTGGTAGACAAAGCCGGAGGCTCTTGCACTGAGAAAGACAAATTCTCCTCTTGTAGTGACCTACAGGTAAACGCTCCAATAGAGAGTTCAAGCGAAACCTCCAGCTATTATTCATGACCCAGGCAAGTCTGCTTTCTCATTCCCCATATCTCTAGACCGTTGTCCAGGTGGGCTTCCTTTTCTTCTTTTATCCTCAAAGAAACATGGTTCCTTCTAGTAGGTTTGGCTGCCACCACTAGGGTTCTGGCTATGACTGGCCCTCAGGTAACTCTCTCACTTCTGAGTTGGATAGTATCCTCTCCAGTCCCCATACACAAGTGTTTCTCTTCCCAGACACCTTCCTTACACAATTTCCCATTTCTTTCTCATCTCACCCTTGTTTTAACCAACATAGTCCTTTCCCCTGAGATTACTCTTCAGCCTTTCTTGTTGAAGCACTGCCCAGTGGTTCTCTTGGGATATCCATTTTTCTCCCCTCAGCTCTCTTGGTACCAAATTCTGTATGCTCCTCTGGTTGTTGGTTTCTCTTCCTTCTTTTCCTTCCAGGCAACATTTACTCAATCTAGTCTTGGATGATCAGGTACTTGTGCCAGCCTTCCCACCAGGGGACTCTGAGCTAGGATGATGTCTCAATGGCACCATTATATTTGGAAGGACGTTTCTGTATTTACACTGAACATACTAAACTTGAAGCCAAAATCCCCTCTCCAGCCCCAGTTCATATGTTATATAAAGATTATAGTCAACAAACCATCGGGGGTAAGAAAAAGCACACTTCTGCTGCCTGGGGACCCCAAAAACAGACATAGCAGGGAGCTGGGCCCTCCTGTGGCTGATTCTCCGACTATGGTGAAACTGAGTGGGTGGTAATTATTGTAGTCAGAGGTGTGTGTTGGGATCATTATGCTTCAAAATGAAATATTTGTATGACATTTTTTCTCCCACTTCCAATAAAATTAAGAGCTTTGGGGTCTAAATGCTATAACCTTCAAAAGATACAGTCTGAGCATGGCAGTGTTTGTCTATGCACCAGAATAAAGCTTATAAATTAGAAACTGTCAGTCAGAGTTCCCCATGGAAAGGTTATGCTGTACCTGAGAAATGTGTACTACCTAATTAATTCCAGTCTGGATTGTAGCTGTAGAAGCAAGATAATGTTATGGGGGAGGATGCAAAACTCAGGCATTTCTTTGAGTTAAACTCTTTTTTTTTTCCATTATTCATTTATAGGACTCCCAGGGTCCTCAATATCTTGGTGACATGGGACTGGTGGGAACCAAATATCCTAGGGGAAGACTATTTTGACTGCAGTGACATGACCCAGTAGATGCAAGCAGCCTAGGCAAGGCAGGACAAGTCACTAGACAAACATGAGGTGAGGGGACAGAACACTGAAACTTGAGGGTACACTGATGCCCATGTCTTATTCGTTGCCCACTGGGTATCAGATTCAATCATCAGCAAAGGAGACTTGGGGGAAGTGGGATGAACAGCACAGTAATCCACTGTTAGACCCCACGTCTGAGGAGTAAAATTTCTTTTCAGGTTGCATTGGCTGAAGGGGCTAAACCATCAAGATCATCTCTGTTGTAGTCAAGACTTACATAGAAACTGGGCCACTTTACCTGGCTGAGAAGGAGGTCAACAGTGTGGCAAATTTGGGTTGGAAAATTGTGCAGAGGGGAAGTTGGGGCTTATATCACCTGGCCATTCCTTTTGTTCCATTTCCTCCTCATGCCTATCTTTCACCTCTGCTCTCTGTCTCAGTTCCTGGTGTAAGTATTAATCATTCCCAGGCAGGTAAATTAAGAATTTAATAGGCTTTGGAGCCAGACACAAAACTTAATTCTGCATCTTCTTAGTATGTGATTTTACTCATGCCACCTTTTCTCTCTGATCCTCACTACTCAGTTCAGTTTCTTTGTTTGTAAAATGAGAATCATAGTCCTTTCTTTCTTTGCAAGGTTGTTGTGAAGAGTCTATGAAATTATGAATAATAAAATCAAGCATAATGTCTGGTACATAGAGATTATTCTATAAATATCTGTCAAATTGGAATATTTGAAGCAAAGATCAGCCCTAGTACAATTCAAAGTTAATTGTATTCCTTGGATGGTTTTGTACAGGCACCTAGCAGGTATTGGGTAGAGTTTTACAAAAACAGAACTTGTGAAATCTGAGAGCAGAAGATTGGAAGAGAGGAGAGAAAGATTTATATTGGAGGGATAATGAAAGAGACTAAGCTGGGAAAGAGGGATGGGGCAGTAGAAATGAGAAAGAACAAGAACACTAAGAGAAGGGAAGCAGTAGAGAGATAAAGAAAATATGGATAGAAGAGAAGAAAGAAATAGGAGAGGAAGAGAAAGACAGGGTGAGAGAGAAGAGGAAAGAGATAGGAAAGGAGAGAGAGAGAGACAGAGACAGAATGAAAGAAAAGTGAGAGAGAATGAAGGAGAAAAAAATGAGAGATTGGGATCAACCCAATCCAGTTGCCATTGGGCCATATCCTGCTCTGAGACTGGAAGAAGAGTGGGCTGGAAAGTGAGTCATAAAGGGAATTTTGACAGAAGGTAAATTGTAGGTTCCTATCTGTCTGCTGGCATAATGGGATAGCAGGAAAATTTCTCTCTCAAATCTTCTAGCCCTCCCTCCCTTAGTGCTAGTCTAACCATGAGGAAGAAAACAGACACTGGCATTTGCAATTTGGCTCCTGCTGACATCCTAAAAATTTCAGAGTCTTGTTCATTTTTGCAGCCGTAACCTGACACATTAGCAGATCATGTGCAAGAGAATCAAGGTGAGTAGATCCTGGAGGTAGAGAAGTCATTAGGCAGCTCTTGCTCAGTGATAGGCAGCTAGACTTTTGTTTAGCAGTATAGATAGTTCCCCTGTGCAATACTGGGGAACAGATAGGCTCTAGGCCTTTCTTTCCTTTTAACTTATTGAACATACTATCTTCTCGACTAAACTGTCTGTGGACTCCAAATCAGAAGGGCCCAGTGTGCAGGTATGATACATCATTTGGATCCTCCTCTTCTCACCTTGATGATTTTCTCCTCCAATTGCTTCTTCATAAACTTTGTGTTTTTCTTAGTTGCACCCCTGACTACATTGTACTGCTGTTGCCTATTTACTAGGACTATGAATTTCTCAAAGCCATATCTCATATCTTCTGCCTCCTCAGTAGCCATCACAAAGCTTGAGACACAGCTGATCTTGTTGAAGATTTCTGTGATGTATGAATGAGTAACTCAATGGTCTCGCTTTGGCTATAGATCTCTCATATCTAATGAAATAGCATATAGGCAAGGGGGTACCACTTTAATTTTCAAAATAACCTCTAAGTTGAGGAGTTGTATAAGAGGCACAGACTTCATTACTTTATGTATTTGTTTAATTTTAATTTAAAATATAACATTCATTACTAATAACAATAGATTCTACTTATTTATTTATTTATTTTTTGAGTTGGAATCTCCCTCTGTTGCCCAGGCTGGAGTGCAGTGGTGTAATCTCGGCTCACTATAAGCTCTGCCTCCCGGGTTCATGCCATTCTCCTGCTTCAGCCTCCTGAGTAGCTGGGACTACAGGTACCCACCACCACGCCCAACTAATTTTGATTTTGTATTTTAAGTAGAGATGGGGTTTCACCATGTTGGCCAGGCTGGTCTTGAACTCGTGACCTCAGGTGATCCACCCGCCTTGGCCTCCCAAAGTGTTGGGATTACAGGCTTGAGTCACTGCACCCGGCCAGATTCTACATATTTTAATCAAAAGACAAGAATCAATCATACACACTGATTATCTATTAAATGGAATGAAAAAAATATTTGAGGGCACCAAACATAGTGTTGAACATGCTGTAGGCATTCAAACTTTCCAGTGGAATTGTCTTACAGTGATTAGCAAAGATATCTGGATTGCTAGAGCCAATGGATACTTTCACTCCTTATCTTGAAGTAGGCGCTCAATAAATATCTACTGAATAAATACACACATTGGTGAAAATATGTTATCCTACTTTGTTCTGAACTAAACTGTATATTGTGGAGGATACAGAGTTAGGAAACTTGGTGAGATAAGCCCTTGTATGTGAACACAGTGAATTAGAAGAGTATGAAATTTAGAAGTTGAAGACTTGG
Organism: Macaca mulatta; assembly: GCF_049350105.2. NCBI lineage: Eukaryota > Metazoa > Chordata > Mammalia > Primates > Cercopithecidae > Macaca > Macaca mulatta. The sequence goes on along the minus strand of NC_133426.1, from coordinate 74,186,258 downwards.
ATTTCAGTTTCAGATTTAAGCCGTATAGTGGTTTTAGTGTGGCTTTGAACAAGTATAAATTTTCTCCTGTTGATAGTCCAAGTGCCTTCCACCTGAATGTCTTCTAATTCCTTCAGCCTGTGAGAAGTAATCATTTCATTTAATATTGAAATATTTAAATAGAGTAATTTCCTATATAGACTGCCCCATTGAGTAATTAACTAGTAGATCAAGAAAATTTTCTTTATAAAATTATTACAGCTTGCTAATGAAGAGTGATGGAATTAGAATATCATTATTTTACATTTCCTATTTAATTAGTGAATCTAGCAATGATCATCAATGGCTTTTGCCACAGCAGAGATAATCAGATACTGTGTGTTAAGATAGGTACACCTCTGAAATGGAAATTGTTTTACCAAAAAAAAAAAAAAAGAAAAAAAACAAAAAGCTGATCAAACCACAAATTCCTCCTACCAATTTGCAATTTCTCTGACCTAAAAAGGTCAGAGAAGCTTGTCAAACTATACTGTGAGGAGGCAAATGACAAAATCTAAACTGTGATTCTATTTAGAATAGTATCAAAAATAATAAAATACTTAGAAATGAATTTAACCAAGGAGGTGCAAGGAGTGTACACTGAAAACTACAAACTATTGTTGAAAGAAGCTAAAGAAGACCTAAATAAATGGAAAGACATTATGTGTTCATGGATTGTTAGACTTAATGTTGTTAAGATGGCAATACCTCCTACACTGAGCTACACATTTAGGGCAATCTCTATCAAAATCTAAGTTGTCATTTTTTTTGAAATTGATAGGCTTATCCTAAAATTCATATGGAATTATGAAGGATCCAAAATAGCCAAAACAATATTGAAAAAAGAAGAAAGTTGGAGGACTCACAATTTCCAATTCCAAAACTTACCACAAAGCTACAGCAATCAAGAGAATGTGGGACTTAAGTAATGATAGACATAAAGAAGAATGGAATAGAATTGAATCTAAAACTAAATTCTTAAACTGAGTGTCAATTGATTTTTGACATGTTTGCTAAGAAAATTCAATGGGAGATAGAATAATCTTTTAACACATAATGCTGAGACAACTTGATATCCACATGCAAAAGAATAAAGTTGGACCTCTATTTTGCACAATATATAAAAATTAATTCAAAATGGGTCAAAGATTAAATGTAAACAGCTAAAACTGAAAAATTCTGACAAGAAAACATAGGTGTCAATTTCTGTGACCTTAGATTAGCAGTAGTTTCTTAGCTG